>NC_134483.1:552073900-552220083 GCF_040206685.1 Ascaphus truei
CGGCTGGTTTCTCACAAGGGAAGGGGCTTTGTAGGGGGGGACTGCACTGCATATTAACCCCGTCGCTGCCAGGGGGCCCCACATACTCCTCCCCCTCTAGTCATCCACCTCGATCTCCTCGTCCTCTGAGAATTCATCGGTGGTGCGCTCCATGGAGGAGCAGCGGGGGGACAGTGCAAAGACCCCCACGCCCTGCGAGGAGGGGGAGCAACCCCCCGCCCGCAGCCCACCTCCCGCCTCCTCCTCCTCTCCCTCCCCCCCTCCCGGCTCGGGCATGGACACCAGCTTCTCCAGGGTGTGGGGTGGCAGTTTCTTCAGGGACTCCACGTCCGCCTTCATCTCCTCCAGGTCCCTCTTGAGCTTGGCCCGGCGGTTCTGGAACCAGGTAATGACCTGAGCGTTGCTGAGGCCCAGCTGCTGGGCTATGTGGTCCCGGTCAGCCGGGGACAGGTACTTCTGGTACAGGAAGCGCTTCTCCAGCTCGTAGATTTGGTGGTTGGTGAAGGCCGTCCGAGACTTGCGGCGTTTCTTGGAGCTTGGGCGGTGACCGAAGGAGGTGAGCGGCTCCCGACCTGCAAGGGACAGGGGGTGAGGAGGGAGGGGTAAGGAGAGAAAGGAAGGGGTGAGAGGGAGAGAAAGAGGGAGAGATTGTGAGGGGACGGGGGAGGGAGGTAGAGAGAGAGACAGTGAGTGGCAGGGGAGGGAGGAAGGGAGAGAGAGGGAGGAAGAGAGAGACAGAGAGAGTAAGGAGCGATAGTTGGAGAGGTAGGGAGAAGACAGGGAGGTAATGAGAAAGAGAAGTGGGGAGGAGAGAAAGAGAAGTGAGGGAGGGGGAGATAAAGAGACGTTGAGTGAGGGGGGAGGAAGGGAGAGAAAGAGAAGTGGAATAACGGGGGGGAGGGAGATAAACAGAAGTAGAGTGAGGGGGAGGAGAGGGAGAAGTAGAATAAGGGGGAGAGAAAGAAGGGGAGGGAAGAAGGGAGAGAAAGAGAAGTGGAGTGAGGGGGGAGAGAACGAGAAGTGGCGTAAGGGGGGGAGGGAGAGAAAGAAGTGAAGTGAGGGGGAGAAGAAGAGAAATGGAGTAAGAGGGGAGGAAGAGTAAGAGAAGTGGAGTGAGGGGGAGGAAGAGTAAGAGAAGTGGAGTGAGGGGGGAGGAAGAGAAGTGGAGTGAGGGGGGAGAGAAAGAGAAGTGGACGGAGAGAAAGAGGTAGATTGAGGGGGGTGGGAGAGAAATAGAAGTAGAGTGAGGGGAGGGAGACACAAAGAAGTGGAGTGAGGGAGGAGAGAGAGAAAGGGAGGGGAGGAGATTAAAGACATAATGATTTACTTTCCAAGTCCCCTAGCTGCAGAAATATATATATATATACACGTGCACACACACACACACGCACACGCGCGCACACACACACACAGACACACACACACACACTCTGTGACACACATACACACGCGCACACACACACAAAGACACACACACACACTCTGTGACACACATACACACACAGACACACACAGACACACACACACACAGTGTGCTGGGGGGACAGGAAGTATATGGCAGGTGCTCACTCACTCAGTGTGCTGGGGGGACAGGAAGTATATGGCAGGTGCTCACTCACTCAGTGTGCTGGGGGGACAGGAAGTATATGGCAGGTGCTCACTCACTCAGTGTGCTGGGGGGTCAGGAAGTATATGGCAGGCGCTCACTCACTCAGTGTGCTGGGGGGACTGACCCCTTAATCCTGTCACTGTCATTAGTGCACTTTCCCCCTAGGAGGATGCAGTTAATATATATTTTTTATTACATATATATATATATATACACTACTAGGATTTGCAGATTGTGAAACTTTTACTTCATGATTTCATTCTTTAAGTAGAATCCAAAGAGAGAATGGACGTGGAATGAAAGCAATGGGACCAGGAAGGTTACTGACTCTGTCCCAGAAACACCTGAGGAAGAACGCACAGTCCTTAACCGTCCTGGCACAAGGAGCGATCACCGATTGGTTTGCAGCAAATCACATCTTAATGTCAAGATGGAAAGAACAAGACAAATAAATAATCAACATCAAGAACATCAAGAACATCAAGAACATCAAGAACATCAAGACCATCAAGAACATCAAGACCATCAAGACCATCAAGACCATCAAGACCATCAAGACCATCAAGAACATCAAGAACATCAAGAACATCAAGACCTTCAGAGGAGAGAGCGATGGTTTCAGCTTCAGTTTGTACAAACAATTATGAAAAAGTTATGATGATTATACCTTAAAAACACAGTCAAACCTCTGGTAATTAGGAGGATAGACGAAGTAATGTCTATGGAGAAGCTCCACAAAAAAATGCCGCAGTTTTGGAATACCTGGGATCCCTGGATCGGACCACAGGGCCTAGTCCTGCATTAGGCCAGAAGGGATTAGTTCATAGCGTGGTTGGAGGAGGAGATGGTGACCCACGGAGACCCCCTCACCCCTTCCACTCCAGCCCCCCCCTCCCCATCCCCCCTCCCCACTCTGTTTGTCTACCCCTCCGCTCTCCCCTTCCACCCCCTTATCTCTCTCCCCCACCCTCACCCCGAAACAAAAACCCCTATTGGCCAACACCAGATTGAACCAACTGAAGTCATGCAGTCATGGGCCGATGACTGTATTGTACCCATATCTGTAAGTGTGGTCTGGTGCTCTTGGGGGTACTGCTGCGCCAGCCTTTATGTTAAACCTTTTCTGGGGCGTAGCGGTTACATCTTCTGAATTCCACGCGCAATAAATTGGGCACCCCCGCAATCGCGCCGCCCGGCACCCGCGGTTGATTCGCAGTCGAACTGTTTAATTATAATGGTTCGGATTTAATTGGGGGCAATTCTTCGCGTATCCGCCAGGTGGCAGATAGTCATGAATTGTAACGAATTCTAATGTGTACACTACATGTGCTACAGTAATGTGTCGACTTTCAGGTGTTTAAAAAAAAACACACATTGGTCCATTGTGAATTGACCTTGGTACTGAAGAAGCTACTGTATCAATGTAGGCGTTTCATAATAAAAACTCAAGGCGCGATGTGTCTCTTTTTACATTACTGTACTGTATTTCTCCTGTCCTGCAATGAGTACACCACAGTACGTGTGCAAAAAGCCCGACATTACGTATGTATCCTGGAACCAGGGTCACGTGTGATGTATGAATAGCTCCAGTTAGCTTAACTCATGCCTTCCCTCTTCCAAAGCACAACACGTCCTTTTGTCTTTCTTAGCTTTACTGCAAAGTCAAGGAAACAAAGGGTTCTTGTAGATGGAGACGTGTGGTAGAGAGGGCTTCTCTAGAAGTGCTGAGTATCACCGGGTAAGGCGTGTGTAAAAACAGAAAGGCCTTGCAGGGCTGATAGCATGAAGGTGCTCACTCACTCAGTGTGCTGGGGGGACAGGAAGTATATGGCAGGTGCTCACTCACTCAGTGTGCTGGGGGTCAGGAAGTATATGGCAGGCGCTCACTCACTCAGTGTGCTGGGGGGACAGGAAGTATACGGCTTTCTGGGAACAGGAACAGTCTGAGGGTAAGACTATCTGTGAATAAAGACAGGGGAGTAAGGGAAACTCCACTAAGCCGGGAGGGGGGGATTAAGGGGGTTGCCAAGACAACCTGGTTCTGAGCTACCTGGAGAGCCCAAATGCAACAAATGTATCAGTTCCACAGGCAGAGTGTGTTTTCAGAGCAAATATACAGTACATGCAGCTGAAATAAGGAGCTGACAGGCAGAAGCTGCAAAGGGGGGAGGGGGGAACAGAAATAGGAATCCTGTTCCAGGACAGTACGCTTATTTAATATGGTCCGCAATTAATGCAGCAGATGATAAGATGGCCACAGTTGCTCAAATTTATCAATAATTTATCTCAAATTATGGGGGTTATGCACTAAGCAGTGATAAGTGCTTTTAAGTGAGATAACTGCCTTTATAGCGAGATACTGCCTGCTGTGAATCTCACAGCAGACAGTATCACGCTATAATGGCTTTTTTATCTCACTTAAAAGCACTTATCACTGCTTTGTGCATAGCACCCAGAAAACCCAATTATCACTGCTTAGTGCATAACCCCCAATGTCTTTTGCAAATTTTCACCAGATGCTCGTGTGTGGAAGCGCGCCATGAGGAAAAAGTTATGTAGTGATCCGTGTTTTTCTCCGTATTGCCCCTGCACACGGAGTTAGAGGAGGGTATTGGTGTATTGCCCCTGCACACGGAGTTAGAGGAGGGTATTGGTGTATTGCCCCTGCACACGGAGTTAGAGGAGGGTATTGGTGTGTTGCCCCTGCACACGGAGTTAGAGGAGGGTATTGGTGTATTGCCCCTGCACACGGAGTTAGAGGAGGGTATTGGTGTATTGCCCCTGCACATGGAGTTAGAGGAGGGTATTGGTGTGTTGCTCCTGCACACGGAGTTAGAGGAGGGTATTGGTGTGTTACCCCTGCACACGGAGTTAGAGGAGGGTATTGGTGTATTGCCCCTGCACACGGAGTTAGAGGAGGGTATTGGTGTGTTGCTCCTGCACACGGAGTTAGAGGAGGGTATTGGTGTGTTACCCCTGCACACGGAGTTAGAGGAGGGTATTGGTGTATTGCCCCTGCACACGGAGTTAGAGGAGGGTATTGGTGTATTGCCCCTGCACACGGAGTTAGAGGAGGGTATTGGTGTGTGATGCTCCTGCACGCGGAGTTAGAGGAGGGTATTGGTGTGTGATGTTCCTGCACACGGAGTTAGAGGAGAGTATTGGTGTGTGGCTCCTGCACACGGAGTTAGAGGAGGGTATTGGTGTGATGTTCCTGCACACGGAGTTAGAGGAGGGTATTGGTGTGATGTTCCTGCACACGGAGTTAGAGGAGGGTATTGGTGTGATGTTCCTGCACACGGAGTTAGAGGAGGGTATTGGTGTGTGATGCCCCTGCACACGGAGTTAGAGGAGGGTATTGGTGTGTTGCTCCTGCACACGGAGTTAGAGGAGGGTATTGGTGTATTGCCCCTGCACACGGAGTTAGAGGAGGGTATTGGTGTGTGGCTCCTGCACACGGAGTTAGAGGAGGGTATTGGTGTGTGATGCCCCTGCACACGGAGTTAGAGGAGGGTATTGGTGTATTGCCCCTGCACGCGGGGTTAGAGGAGGGTATTGGTGTGTTGCTCCTGCACATGGAGTTAGAGGAGGGTATTGGTGTGTGGCTCCTGCACACGGAGTTAGAGGAGGGTATTGGTGTGTGATGCCCCTGCACGCGGGGTTAGAGGAGGGTATTGGTGTATTGCCCCTGCACGTGGGGTTAGAGGAGGGTATTGGTGTGTTGCTCCTGCACATGGAGTTAGAGGAGGGTATTGGTGTATTGCCCCTGCACACGGAGTTAGAGGAGGGTATTGGTGTGTGGCTCCTGCACATGGAGTTAGAGGAGGGTATTGGTGTGTGGCTCCTGCACACGGAGTTAGAGGAGGGTATTGGTGTGTTGCCCCTGCACACGGAGTTAGAGGAGGGTATTGGTGTGTTGCCCCTGCACACGGAGTTAGAGGAGGGTATTGGTGTATTGCCCCTGCACACGAAGTTAGAGGAGGGTATTGGTGTGTGATGCCCCTGCACGCGGGGTTAGAGGAGGGTATTGGTGTATTGCCCCTGCACGCGGGGTTAGAGGAGGGTATTGGTGTGTTGCCCCTGCACGCGGGGTTAGAGGAGGGTATTGGTGTGTTGCCCCTGCACCCGGAGTTACAGGAGGGGGGTATTGGTGTGTGGTGCCAGATTTTTACAGTATCTTTAATCATGGAGACTTCAATAGGAGAAAGGTCACGTTAAATCCAAATAAGATTCGTCAATCCCAGGCCAGCAATGTAACAGCGCCTGCGCCGGCGCCTGCGCCGGCTTCCAATAACGGTCCGACCGTCAGTGAAAACCCGGTGACCCGCGACCCTTGCTATCTGCCCCCGCCTGGATACCTGCAGCCTGGGCAGGATTTCACGTATAGATATCAGCAAGCCTGCATGTACCTAAGCGATCTCCAGCTTCATCAGCTGTCAACTACAGGTGTAGCAGTCCCACTGTCACCTGCCAACTACGGGTATAATGCAGACTACGGGACTGGCAGTGACTCGGCGCCAACCGAAGGCAAAGTCTATAATGAAGGTAAATACAGTATAATTTACTGCAGTAACTACCTGGATTACACTACTGTACAGTACGTGCATTACAGTACTTACAGTACGTGCATTACAGTACTTACATTACGTGTATTACAGTACTTACAGTACGTGTATTACAGTACTTACAGTACGTGCATTACAGTACTTACATTACGTGTATTACAGTACTTACAGTACGTGCATTACAGTACTTACAGCACGTGTATTACAGTACTTACAGTACGTGTATTACAGTACTTACAGTACGTGTATTACAGTACTTACAGTACGTGCATTACAGTACTTACATTACGTGTATTACAGTACTTACAGTACGTGCATTACAGTACTTACAGCACGTGTATTACAGTACTTACAGTACGTGTATTACAGTACTTACAGTACGTGCATTACAGTACTTACATTACGTGTATTACAGTACTTACAGTACGTGCATTACAGTACTTACAGCACGTGTATTACAGTACTTACAGTACGTGCATTACAGTACTTACAGTACGTGTATTACAGTACTTACAGTACGTGTATTACAGTACTTACAGTACGTGCATTACAGTACTTACAGTACGTGTATTACAGTACTTACAGTACGTGTGTTACAGTACTTACAGTACGTGTATTACAGTACTTACATTACGTGTGTTACAGTACTTACAGTACGTGTATTACAGTACTTACAGTACGTGCATTACAGTACTTACATTACGTGTATTACAGTACTTACAGTACGTGCATTACAGTACTTACAGCACGTGTATTACAGTACTTACAGTACGTGCATTACAGTACTTACATTACGTGTATTACAGTACTTACAGTACGTGCATTACAGTACTTACAGTACGTGCATTACAGTACTTACAGCACGTGTATTACAGTATTTACAGTACGTGCATTACAGTACTTACATTACGTGCATTACAGTACTTACAGTACGTGCATTACAGTACTTACAGCACGTGCATTACAGTACTTACAGTACGTGCATTACAGTACTTACAGTACGTGCATTACAGTACTTACAGTACGTGTATTACAGTACTTACAGTACGTGCATTACAGTACTTACAGTACGTGCATTACAGTACTTACAGTACGTGCATTACAGTACTTACAGTACGTGCATTACAGTACTTACAGTACGTGCATTACAGTACTTACAGCACGTGCATTACAGTACTTACAGCACGTGCATTACAGTACTTACATTACGTGCATTACAGTACTTACAGCACGTGCATTACAGTACTTACAGTACGTGCATTACAGTACTTACAGTACGTGTATTACAGTACTTACAGTACGTGCATTACAGTACTTACAGTACGTGCATTACAGTACTTACAGTACGTGTATTACAGTACTTACAGTACGTGCATTACAGTACTTACAGTACGTGCATTACAGTACTTACATTACGTGCATTACAGTACTTACAGTACGTGCATTACAGTACTTACATTACGTGCATTACAGTACTTACAGTACGTGCATTACAGTACTTACATTACGTGCATTACAGTACTTACAGTACGTGCATTACAGTACTGACAGTACGTGCATTACAGTACTTACAGTACGTGTATTACAGTACTTACAGTACGTGCATTACAGTACTTACATTACGTGTATTACAGTACTTCCAGTACGTGCATTACAGTACTTACATTACGTGCATTACAGTACTTACAGTACGTGCATTACAGTACTTACAGTACGTGCATTACAGTACTTACAGTACGTGTATTACAGTACTTACAGTACGTGCATTACAGTACTTACATTACGTGTATTACAGTACTTACAGTACGTGCATTACAGTACTTACATTACGTGCATTACAGTACTTACAGTACGTGCATTACAGTACTTACAGTACGTGCATTACAGTACTTACATTACGTGCATTACAGTACTTACATTACGTGTATTACAGTACTTACAGTACGTGTATTACAGTACTTACAGTACGTGCATTACAGTACTTACAGTACGTGTATTACAGTACTTACAGTACGTGCATTACAGTACTTACAGTACGTGTATTACAGTACTTACAGTACGTGCATTACAGTACTTACATTACGTGCATTACAGTACTTACATTACGTGCATTACAGTACTTACATTACGTGCATTACAGTACTTACATTACGTGCATTACAGTACTTACATTACGTGCATTACAGTACTTACATTACGTGCATTACAGTACTTACATTACGTGTATTACAGTACTTACAGTACGTGCATTACAGTACTTACAGTACGTGCATTACAGTACTTACATTACGTGCATTACAGTACTTACAGTACGTGTATTACAGTACTTACATTACGTGCATTACAGTACTTACATTACGTGTATTACAGTACTTACAGTACGTGCATTACAGTACTTACAGTACGTGTATTACAGTACTTACAGTACGTGCATTACAGTACTTACATTACGTGTATTACAGTACTTACAGTATGTGCATTACAGTACTTACAGTACGTGTATTACAGTACTTACAGTACGTGCATTACAGTACTTACAGTACGTGCATTACAGTACTTACATTACGTGCATTACAGTACTTACATTACGTGCATTACAGTACTTACATTACGTGCATTACAGTACTTACATTACGTGCATTACAGTACTTACATTACGTGTATTACAGTACTTACAGTACGTGCATTACAGTACTTACAGTACGTGCATTACAGTACTTACAGTACGTGCATTACAGTACTTACATTACGTGCATTACAGTACTTACAGTACGTGTATTACAGTACTTACATTACGTGCATTACAGTACTTACATTACGTGTATTACAGTACTTACAGTACGTGCATTACAGTACTTACAGTACGTGTATTACAGTACTTACAGTACGTGCATTACAGTACTTACAGTACGTGTATTACAGTACTTACAGTACGTGTGTTACAGTACTTACAGTACGTGTATTACAGTACTTACATTACGTGTGTTACAGTACTTACAGTACGTGTATTACAGTACTTACAGTACGTGCATTACAGTACTTACATTACGTGTATTACAGTACTTACAGTACGTGCATTACAGTACTTACAGCACGTGTATTACAGTACTTACAGTACGTGCATTACAGTACTTACATTACGTGTATTACAGTACTTACAGTACGTGCATTACAGTACTTACAGTACGTGCATTACAGTACTTACAGCACGTGTATTACAGTATTTACAGTACGTGCATTACAGTACTTACATTACGTGCATTACAGTACTTACAGTACGTGCATTACAGTACTTACAGTACGTGCATTACAGTACTTACAGTACGTGCATTACAGTACTTACAGTACGTGTATTACAGTACTTACAGTACGTGCATTACAGTACTTACAGTACGTGCATTACAGTACTTACAGTACGTGCATTACAGTACTTACATTACGTGCATTACAGTACTTACATTACGTGTATTACAGTACTTACAGTACGTGTATTACAGTACTTACAGTACGTGCATTACAGTACTTACAGTACGTGCATTACAGTACTTACAGTACGTGCATTACAGTACTTACAGTACGTGCATTACAGTACTTACAGCACGTGCATTACAGTACTTACAGCACGTGCATTACAGTACTTACATTACGTGCATTACAGTACTTACAGTACGTGCATTACAGTACTTACAGTACGTGCATTACAGTACTTACAGTACGTGCATTACAGTACTTACAGTACGTGCATTACAGTACTTACATTACGTGCATTACAGTACTTACATTACGTGCATTACAGTACTTACAGTACGTGCATTACAGTACTTACATTACGTGCATTACAGTACTTACAGTACGTGCATTACAGTACTGACAGTACGTGCATTACAGTACTTACAGTACGTGTATTACAGTACTTACAGTACGTGCATTACAGTACTTACATTACGTGCATTACAGTACTTACAGTACGTGCATTACAGTACTTACATTACGTGCATTACAGTACTTACAGTACGTGCATTACAGTACTTACAGTACGTGCATTACAGTACTTACATTACGTGCATTACAGTACTTACATTATGTGTATTACAGTACTTACAGTACGTGTATTACAGTACTTACAGTACGTGCATTACAGTACTTACAGTACGTGTATTACAGTACTTACAGTACGTGTATTACAGTACTTACAGTATGTGCATTACAGTACTTACAGTACGTGTATTACAGTACTTACAGTACGTGTATTACAGTACTTACAGTACGTGTATTACAGTACTTACAGTATGTGCATTACAGTACTTACAGTACGTGTATTACAGTACTTACAGTACGTGCATTACAGTACTTACAGTACGTGTATTACAGTACTTACAGTATGTGCATTACAGTACTTACAGTACGTGTATTACAGTACTTACAGTACGTGCATTACAGTACTTACATTACGTGTATTACAGTACTTACATTACGTGTATTACAGTACTTACAGTACGTGCATTACAGTACTTACAGTACGTGCATTACAGTACTTACATTACGTGCATTACAGTACTTACATTACGTGTATTACAGTACTTACAGTACGTGCATTACAGTACTTACAGTACGTGCATTACAGTACTTACATTACGTGCATTACAGTACTTACATTACGTGTATTACAGTATTTACATTACGTGTATTACAGTACTTACATTACGTGCATTACAGTACTTACATTACGTGCATTACAGTACTTACATTACGTGTATTACAGTACTTACAGTATGTGCATTACAGTACTTACAGTACGTGCATTACAGTACTTACAGTACGTGCATTACAGTACTTACATTACGTGCATTACAGTACTTACATTACGTGCATTACAGTACTTACATTACGTGCATTACAGTACTTACAGTACGTGTATTACAGTACTTACATTACGTGCATTACAGTACTTACATTACGTGTATTACAGTACTTACAGTACGTGTATTACAGTACTTACAGTACGTGTATTACAGTACTTACATTACGTGTATTACAGTACTTACAGTACGTGTGTTACAGTACTTACATTACGTGTATTACAGTACTTACATTACGTGCGTTACAGTACTTACAGTACGTGCGTTACAGTACTTACATTACGTGTGTTACAGTACTTACAGTACGTGTGTTACAGTACTTACAGTACGTGTATTACAGTACTTACATTACGTGTGTTACAGTACTTACAGTACGTGTATTACAGTACTTACAGTACGTGCATTACAGTACTTACAGTACGTGCATTACAGTACTTACATTACGTGTATTACAGTACTTACATTACGTGTATTACAGTACTTACAGTACGTGTATTACAGTACTTACATTACGTGTATTACAGTACTTACATTACGTGTATTACAGTACTTACAGTACGTGCATTACAGTACTTACAGTACGTGCATTACAGTACTTACATTACGTGCATTACAGTACTTACATTACGTGTATTACAGTACTTACAGTACGTGTATTACAGTACTTACATTACGTGTATTACAGTACTTACAGTACGTGTATTACAGTACTTACAGTACGTGCATTACAGTACTTACAGTACGTGCATTACAGTACTTACAGTACGTGCATTACAGTACTTACAAAAGCTGCCGTATTTTTTTTTAAATATCAATACATTATGCGCACAGACAAGCGATTAGTTACTGCAGATCCGTCCGTTCTCCTGTAATCAATCGCTTTGCTCATGGTTATTTAGTTCTATTATTTTATTCACAATTCTAAAAAAAAGTAGTCCAGCTATATCATTGGCTGAGCAGCTTCTACAGTAGATACTGAACAATTGGTGGACAGCTAGGCGCATGCGCGTACTGTATGTCTCATTGGAACCTTGTTGAAATGCATATGCGTGTAATCACATTTAGGCGCATGCATGTATGTGAACAAAAGACGCCACCCCCCCCTTCCACCCGCCCCCACCCACCCCGAGAAAATTATTGTGGCCTTCTTGAGGGGACTGACTGATTTTAACCAACCATTATGCGAAATGTTATACAGTAATTACTGTATGTTTCTGAAACACTGTAATTTTTATAAAAGGTTGCAGAATGAAACAATTATAAAAAAAAAATCAACTTTGTTTTATTTTTTTTGGAGTAAAAATATTGTTATAAATTTTGAACAACAGACCAATCTATCTAAGTGGCCATGACGAAGAAGATAAAGACTGAACATTTGTATTACTGTTTTTATTATTGTAATTTTGTATTATTCATGATTATTTGTATTTTTCATTCTTCCATGATTATCCATTTTCATGAATGGCACTGTCTGGGGGGGGGGGGGGGAGGTGTGGATAAGCATTTCTATTCACGTTGGTTTGTTTGCAAGGAAGGCTTTGTGTGTCAGGTGATGCTGTGGTGATGAAAGGAGCTACCGTTAGCACCGGCCCTTAATTTACAACTGACAGAAGAACTACAGAAGAACTACAGTACAAAGAAGATAAGGACTGTAATTTGTATTATTCATGATTATTTGTATTTTTCATTCTTCCATGAATATCAAGAAAAAAAATTTCCTTTAAATTCACGAGCATTATTGAAACACCCCCAAAGAAAAAGAAGAAATCAGTCCTTAAAAAAGGGATGCCTCTTTTTTTTTTCTTTGAACATGAAATTCACTTTGAATGTGTGGGGGATTCTCCAAGAAGGGTTTAGGTTTGTGTGTGAAGTGGTTGGGGGGTGGGCTACACTAGGTGCAAGAAGGGTTTATCAGATTAACATATTACATTGGGGAAGGTGTGGATAAACATTTCTATTCACGTTGTAAGGCTTTGTGTGTGAAGTGGTGGTGGTGGTGGGGGGGGGGGGGGTGGTTGAAGGTGCTAGTTACCACCGGCCCTTAAACTTGAAATTCTCTTGGTACCAGTACAACTATGTTCGTGGAGGAGTCATTCAAGAAGGGATTATCACACGTGCGCATGCGTTACTGTGAACAAAGCCTCAAAGAGGCCGTCGGCCTCAAGAAGACTCAGCGACACAATTACTGTAAACAAAGCCTCGAAGATTTTAAAAAATGGCTTCGGAGTGGGGGAGAATGCGTGTGTGAGACTGCCAGCCCCAAGAAGACTCAGTACTTGGATTTTTAAATCAGATTCATCAATGCGCAAGCAACGTTTCAGAAAAGCGATATTACATTGTAGGTGCATCTAAATCCCTCCTTTTGCCTTTCTCCGCTTGATGATAAAAAAAATAAATTTTTTTTTTTATTGTTTCATTGTATCACCTTTTATTAAACATAAGTATAACATTTCACATAATGGTTGCTTAAAATCAGTCAGTCCCTCAAGAAAGCTACAAGAATTTTCATGAATGGCTCGGGGGGTGGGGGGGTGTTGATAAGCGGTTGCATGACCGTAGTCTTGTTAGTAAGACTTTGCGCGCGAGGTGGGTTGGGGGTGGGGAACTCTTTTCCACATACACGCATGCGCATACATGTGATACGCTCGGGAAGATTAAACTAAAGAAACAGAGAGAAAAGAGGAAAAAGCGCAAAACCCATAGTGCAGTATTTCTATTTTAATGCTATAAAAGATGATTAAAAACACTTACAAAAAAAAGTAGATTGAAGACAAATCTGTTTTAAAGGTGATCCGTGGAAGAGACATCCACCGGAATGGCCGTAGTGTCCCCGTCTCCTGTCCTGAGGGTGCTCCAGTCCCAAACACCCTCCTCTGTTGGTGGGCGCTGTTTCGCTTCCGCGTCACGTGCGTGCGTGACGTCACTGCATTCGCGTACTCACGCCGTCTCTCCCCTGAGAGACCAACAGAGGAGGGTGTCTCTTTTCTCTCTGTTTCTGTAGTTCATTCTTGGACCCGTGGGTTGGCTCCAATTTGAAGAAGCAGCATTACCTATTCATTATTGGGACTGGACTCAGCATACATTCATATGGAGTTTATATGATGGTATTTTAATATGTTTATTTTCAAACTATTTTTTTATTAACAGTGTATGTAACCTTTTATTAACAAGACTAGAGCGCTAGCTGATCCAAGTACTAATTTATGGTCTGAGAGGATTACAGATCCTCAATTTGATTTTTATCCTTTACATTGTATTAATTCAGCATCTACTACTATTTTAGAAGATTAAACTAAGCCAGAAAGCCACCAATTACAAATGAATGGTTTGGGGGAGGTGTCAAAAGAAATAGAAATACTTTAGCCTTATGTGTGTGTGGTTGGGGGGGGGGGGGAGAGGGCTGTATGCTGAATTATTAGTTGAAATGTTTTGAACCCCACACCCCCAAATACAAATCACAGTGTGCCACTACTATTGTAGAATTAAAAAGCTACAGTAGTGATTGATTCTCAGAATATCAAACATTGTTATGCAAACCCATGTCGAGGAACGAACAAAGGGATTTTTTTTTCAGACTTCAAATTCACATTGAATGAGAATTCATACACGCATGCGCATTAAATCAAAACAGTATTAAAACAATGCATATATAATACTGTACATATACTGTAGAATAAATACATACTGTATAGAATAAAAGATTATAACTTTTTTTGGGGGGGGCTTTCTTATGAGTCACAGTTTTTTTTTTAGACTTGAAATTCAAATTGAATGAGAAGTCATACACGCATGCGCCTAAATGTGATGACACGCATATGCGTTTCAACAAGGTTCCAATGAGACATACACGTATGCGCCTAAATGTGATGACACGCAAATGTGTTTTTACAAGGTTCCAATGAGACATACACGCATGCGCATAAAATAAAAACAATATGAAAAGAAGAGCAAGCCTAGCAAAAGTATCGATTAATAAATAATACATGTAGAAATGTGATGACACGCATACAGTATGCATTTCAACAAGGTTCCAATCCGCATGATCGGGAAAACTATTTTATATTCCGAAGAAAACGCAACGTTATATTTTTATAATACTGTACTTCTTTTCCCTTTAGTATCCTGTACACAGTACAGTATGTGTCCTCATATTTTTTATGTGTATGGCTAAGGAGCCTCAGACTACTGTATACAATATGAACTCGTAACGTTAATCTCTGCTTCAAATATAAATCTTCAAATTACAATTACTGTACACACACACACACACACACACACACACACACACACACACACACACACACACACACACACACACACACACACACACACACACACACACACAGACACACACACACACACACACACACACACACACACACACACACACACACACACACACACACACACAGAGACACACAGAGACACACACACACACACACACACACACACACACACACACACACACACACACACACACACACACACACACACACACACACACACACACACACACACACACACACACACACACACACACACACACACAGAGACACACACACACACACACACACACACACACAGACACACAGAGACACACACACACACACACACACACACACACACACACACACACACACACACACACACACACACACACACACACACACACACAGAGAGACACACACACACACACACAGACTTGCAGAACTGTACTGTAGGTTGAATTGCTATTAGACTTTTAAGACAACAGCTCGCGATCGCCCACTTGAGTTTGTAGACGGTATTGCAGACAACGCTAAATTGAAATTTTTGGCGCCCGATAAATGGATTCTGCACACGATAGAAAACCGATAGAAACCCGAGTCAATTGCTATACGGTTGGAAAACATTGCGCGTCATGACCCGGTATTCAGAGCGGTGTGGCGTATGCCGCTTTAGAGTAAAGGCTGGCGCAGCTGTAATTGCTGAGAAAAGCAGAATAAGGATCAAGACGATGGATCAACAATAAAACACCGTGCACTTATCATAACGAGAGCTGATCACGTCTACAAGAACAAGAACACAGGTAACGCGCCATAATCCAGCAGACACTACACCTATAGGTCAGTCTCCTATAGCAATTCCAGACTGCCCATTCAGAGGATGGATACAAAACCTGCCCATACGTGGGAGGAGGAGGAGGTCCTACAAGAGGGATGGCATGAATCGATTACGCTAACTAGAGAGAGGTATCCAGATGTAATATACACATTAAGGAGAGATTCATTGTCACGGGGGACCAGTACTTCTAACACTTATTTATATTTGTACCGGGATCATTCAAACAAGGTAGTAGAACAAAATACAGTTTATTCGGGTGAACCCGCGTACATCACACAGAATTACACAAAATAAAGATAAAATCACACTTACTGGGGGTGAAATCTGGGCTCAAATAGGTGCAGGCCAAAGATCCCAACCGCTACGCTCGATTCTCAGAACGTGGACCTCGCGTCTGACTTAGTCTCTGCCGGGCAGACTGTCCTAGCTTCAAAACGGAGCCGGCTGCTCTGCTATTTGTGACAGAGCAGCTGAGAAAAGCCGCCCGCGCTTCATCTACACAAGTCACCGGAGGGTCTGGTTCTCTGACTGGGGCTTCTCCTTACATACACTCCGCTGTTTTATGTTCAGCATGGAGGAAGGAGGAGCGACCAATCAGAGCGAGGGAATTCCCTCCCACTAGCCAATAGGAATAGGGGCTTGTCCTTTGGCTGATGTCAGAGGAGGGGGCGTGCCAAGCTGCCTCTGGCTGCCCCATGGGCGGGACATACAGATTGACCAATGGGAAACGTGCCAACATTCTGCCGCTTCCCGCAATCAACCCATTGCCACCTATTGGGAGGCTCCACTGAGTCTGGCAGACCAGAGGGTCCTCCCCGCAGGGGGTCTCTGTTCTCCGGACCCAGTACTCCGCTCTGCCCCGGCCACTTAGCACCCCGATCAACTCCGATGTCTACCCAGACTCCCCGGCACCTACATGGATGCCCGGGCTGACTGAATAGACATTTATAGTAAATGCACAAACATTATAAAACACACTTTAATACATGTTATAACTTGGGGAGACCCATATCTGTAAGGGAAACAGGACTGGGGGACACTGGGCAGCCCCGGTGTAATTCACCCCGCGTACCGGCAAATCATGCCTGCACGCCGGGGAGAAATAGGGGAGTACCGGCAAATCATGCCTGCACACCGGGGAGAATTAGGGGCGTACCGGCAAATCACGCCTGCACGCCGGGGAGAATTAGGGGAGTACCGGCAAATCACGCCTGCACACCGGGGAGAATTAGGGGAGTACCGGTAAATCACGCCTGCACACCGGGGAGAATTAGGGGAGTACCGGTAAATCACGCCTGCACACCGGGGAGAATTAGGGGAGTACCGGCAAATCACGCCTGCTCGCCGGGGAGAATTAGGGGAGTACCGGCAAATCACGCCTGCTCGCCGGGGAGAATTAGGGGAGTACCGGCAAATCACGCCTGCTCGCCGGGGAGAATTAGGGGACTACCGGTATCTTTAGCCCCCGAACTCCTGCAAACAAAACAACTGCATTTCTACCAAATACCCCCCCTAAGACTCACACACAGAAAGTGTCCTGAGTCTGGGGCACAGGGAACATGGAAAGGGAAAAGCGGGGGCACTTTCACTTTACATGCGATAATACCCGGCCCCTGGCTTATGGTGCCAGGTACCCCACGGCTCTCAGGGTAACAAGATGGGCTTAACCGTTATTGTATCGCCTGGTTACCCCCTTACCGTCACATTCATTATAACCAGTGATTGCACCATAAACACAATACTGCCGCCCTTCACATGTAAGACATGCTATTAAACCCTAGCTGCCTCCACTGAAAAATGTCATCAGTGCAAATGCACCTAGCACGATCCATGTGTACCTAATACATCTGGTACATCCGGTCTGCAAACCTGTATGGTCCTTTCTTATATGAACACAGAAAATTAACTTCATTCCACATCTATTATATAGGTAATAAATTCCCAGACCCAGAATATTAAGCAGCCATCGTTCCCATCACAGTACCAGGTGCAGCTTTGTTACATAAAGATACACCAGCAATCTACTGAAAATGCTGTATATGATATAACATGTTCCCTAACGGCCGAGTGTCGCCTCTAATGTCCGAAATAATGATAGACCTCGAAGTGATAAATCAGAACCGCCTCCGGATCATGAGGAACACAAAAGTGCTGAGGATGCTGCTACTTCATCTCTCTCCAAAACCCGGTCACCCACGCGCGTTTCGCATTACCCAGTGGTTCAATCCTAATTTAACATCTAGATGATACAGATACAGCGGCCATTATTTTAACAAACCACGCGGTGTATACCTCGGAATACCCATGTCATGGCGCGTCATTACCGCGTGTTGTATACCTCGGAATACCCATGTCATGGAGCGGGATATCTTCCAACCGTACCACACGAGAGCAGAAAATGGCATGTTAGTGTTCTGGCTTTTAAACACCTGAAACTGACACAGTAGCCCAGTAATACAGTAACACAGTAACACAGTAACACAGTGACACAGTGACACAGTGACACAGTGACACAGTAGCACAGTACTGTACACATTACAATTCATTCATTCATTGCATTTAATTGCACACAATCCATTAAATTCAAACTAAGCAACCGTGATAAACACGTGTGCCTGGGGCGATTGGCCGCGTGCAGTACAGCAGCGCACACGAAAACGGCGCTGTAATGTCTTAAAATAATGACCGCTGCATCTGTATATACATTGATAGTGCTAAATGCATTTCTACGGATTACATTTTCCTGTGAAGGAAGCTAGGGTGTGACCGCATCGGGTAGGGTGTAACCGCATCGGGTAGGGTGTAACCGCATCGGGTAGGGTGCGGTATTTGGGACCAAGACTAAATTTTTAAAGCTTCCAGTGACTGAGCTCCAGATTAGAATCAACGCTAATACCACCCTAACACCTGTCACTAGTTTTAAATACCTGGGCTTATGGTTTGACTCCCACTTAATTTTTGGGATGCACATTGATACCCTGACAACCAAGACCTATGCCAAACTAGGTGTACTTTACAGGAACAAATCCTCCCTAAGTCTCCTGGTCAGAAAGCGTATTGCACAGCAGATGCTAATGCCAATTATTGACTATGGAGACATAGTATATGGCTCGGCACCTCAAACCCACCTTAGTAAACTTGACACCCTCTACAATTCAATTTGTCGTTTTGTTCTCCAATGCAACTACAACACACATCACTGCGAAATGCTCAAAGAACTAGATTGGTCATCACTCGAGTCCTCAAGGACTACAGGCCAATCAGTAATGCCAACGCTATCCCCACCCACAAGAGAGGGGACACAGACCTCAAGGACTACAGGCCAATCAGTAATACCAATGCTATCCCACCCACAAGAGAGGGGACACAGACCTCAAGGACTACAGGCCAATCAGTAACACCAACGTTATCCCCACCCACAAGAGAGGGGACGCAGACCTCAAGGACTACAGGCCAATCAGTAATGCCAACGTTATCCCCACCCACAAGAGAGGGGACACAGACCTCAAGGACTACAGGCCAATCAGTAATGCCAACGTTATCCCCACCCACAAGAGAGGGGACGCAGACCTCAAGGACTACAGGCCAATCAGTAATGGCAGCGCTATCCCCACCCACAAGAGAGGGGACACAGACCTCAAGGACTACAGGCCAATCAGTAATGCCAACGTTATCCCCACCCACAAGAGAGGGGACGCAGACCTCAAGGACTACAGGCCAATCAGTAATGCCAACGCTATCCCCACCCACAAGAGAGGGGACACAGACCTCAAGGACTACAGATCAATCAGTAATGCCAACGTTATCCCCACCCACAAGAGTGGGGACACAGAACACAAGGACTACAGGCCAATCAGTAATGCCAACGTTATCCTCACCCACAAGAGAGGGGACACAGACCTCAAGGACTACAGGCCAATCAGTAATGCCAACGCTATCCCACCCACAAGATAGGGAACACAGACCTCAAGGACTACAGGCCAATCAGTAATGCCAACGCTATCCCCACCCACAAGAGACGGGACACAGACCTCAAGGACTACAGGCCAATCAGTAATGCCAACGCTATCCCCACCCACAAGAGAGGGGGCAGAGACCTCAAGGACTACAGGCCAATCAGTAATGCCAACGTTATCCTCACCCACAAGAGAGGGGACACAGACCTCAAGGACTACAGGCAAATCAGTAATGCCAACGGTATCCCCACCCACAAGAGAGAGGACACAGACCTCAAGGACTACAGGCCAATCAGTAATACCAACGCTATCCCCACCCACAAGAGAGGGGACACAGACCTCAAGGACTACAGGCCAATCAGTAATACCAACGCTATCCTCATCCACAAGAGAGGGGACACAGACCTCAAGGACTACAGGCCAATCAGTAATGCCAACGCTATCCCCACCCACAAGAGAGGGGGCACAGACCTCAAGGACTACAGGCCAATCAGTAATACCAACGCTATCCCCACCCACAAGAGAGGGGACACAGACCTCAAGGACTACAGGCCAATCAGTAATGCCAACGCTATCCCACCCACAAGAGAGGGGACAAAGACCTCAAGGACTACAGGCCAATCAGTAATGCCAACGCTATCCCCACCCACAAGAGAGGGGACACAGACCTCAAGGACTACAGGCCAATCAGTAATGCCAACGCTATCCCCACCCACAAGAGAGGGGACAGAGACCTCAAGAATTACAGGTCAATCCGTCTTCTTCCAATCACTGACAAGATCTTTACGGAGATTCTCACTAATCCGCTGCCACAGACCCTGAACTTCGCCCAGAGAACAAGCGGGACGTCCCAGGTAATACACAACACCATGAGACACACCCAAATCGCACAAGAAGTGATTTTTTGAATACGATCTCCCACTTGGCTTAGGATTTAGAGGCCTATTCTATCAGCTTTGATAACCAACTCATCGAGGATTTTGAGCAGTTCTCGCAAACGTTTTGCTAGGCAACTATTCAGAAAGCCTCGATGAGTTGGTCAAATCGTATGGGGAAGGCTTTTTTTTGTCAAGATATCTTGCTCCTGCCCAAACTAGCCGAGCGGGAGCTGCAAAACATCTCCAACTCGCATTTCTTCTGAAATCACGCGATTCTAGTAGCTCCGATGAGATTGTCAGAGCTCTGGAATTGCGAGTTTATCAAAGATTAATCTCGCCAGCCCTCGGATCAGCAAGGGAGTGTGGCAGGGAGACACCGTGTCACTAGGATCAGCAAGAGAGTGCGGCAGGGAGACACCATGTCACCAGGATCAGCAAGAGAGTGCGGCAGGGAGACACCATGTCACCAGGATCTGTAAGGGAGTGCGGCAGGGAGACACCGTGTCACCAGGATCAGCGAGGGAGTGCGGCAGGGAGACACCGTGTCACTAGGATCAGCAAGAGGGTGCGGCAGGGAGACACCGTGTCACCAGGATCAGCGAGGGAGTGCGGCAGGGAGACACCGTGTCACCAGGATCAGCAAGAGAGTGCGGCAGGGAGACACCATGTCACCAGGATCTGTAAGGGAGTGCGGCAGGGAGACACCGTGTCACCAGGATCAGCGAGGGAGTGCGGCAGGGAGACACCGTGTCACTAGGATCAGCAAGAGGGTGCGGCAGGGAGACACCGTGTCACCAGGATCAGCAAGAGAGTGCGGCAGGGAGATACCGTGTCACCAGGATCAGCAAGAGAGTGCGGCAGGGAGACACTGTGTCATCACGATCAGCAAGGGAGTGTGGCAGGGAGACACTGTGTCTCCAGGATCAGTAAGGGAGTGCGGCAGGGAGACACCGTGTCACCAGGATCAGCAAGAGAGTGCGGCAGGGAGATGCCATGTCATCACGATCAGCAAGGGAGTGTGGCAGGGAGACACTGTGTCTCCAGGATCAGTAAGGGAGTGCGGCAGGGAGACACCGTGTCACCAGGATCAGCGAGGGAGTGTGGCAGGGAGACACCGTGTCACCAGAATCAGCAAGGGAGCGCGGCAGGGAGACACCATGTCACCAGGATCAGCAAGGGAGTGCGGCAGGGAGACACCGTGTCACCAGGATCAGCAAGAGAGTGCGGCAGGGAGACACCGTGTCAGCAGGATCAGCAAGGGAGTGCGGCAGGGAGACACCGTGTCACCAGGATCAGCAAGAGAGTGCGGCAGGGAGACACCGTGTCACCAGGATCAGTAAGGGAGTGCGGCAGGGAGACACCGTGTCACCAGGATCAGCAAGGGAGAGCGGCAGGGAGACACCGTGTCACCAGGATCAGCAAGAGAGTGCGGTAGGGAGACATCGTGTCACCAGGATCAGTGAGAGAGTGCGGCAGGGAGACACCGTGTCACCAGGATCAGTGAGAGAGTGCGGCAGGGAGATACCGTGTCACCAGGATCAGCAAGAGAGTGCGGCAGGGAGACACTGTGTCTCCAGGATCAGCGAGGGAGTGCGGCAGGGAGACACCGTGTCACCAGGATCAGTGAGGGAGTGCGGCAGGGAGACACCGTGTCACCAGGATCAGTAAGGGAGTGTGGCAGGGAGGCACCGTGTCACCAGGATCAGCGAGGGAGTGTGGCAGGGAGGCACTGTGTCTCACATTTCATTCCGCTTCTTCTGAAGATGGCGCACCGCGCGGTCTCAGTAACCGCTCCGGAGTTACGAGAATACCGCGTGACTGCCCTGGTCAGTGAGTAACAACGGATGGAAACCATAGAAATAAAATAAATAGGAAAATGAGGATAAGATGAACGGAACGAAACAATACAAGGATCGCAACCAAAACCAGCGAAGGAACGTGGGGTGTAACAGTATGATCCTAAAGACCCCGCGACCCCCTCCCCAGCGCTGCCTGTACGACACGGCTCCAGAAACGCGTGACAAAGGGGAATCTATGCAAAAAGTGCAAGTGATTAATATAAAATATAATATATATTAATTAATACAAACGTAGCAGTCACGGCCGGGACATTATATCCATGCGGGAGAGGCGTGGGTACGCGATGAAGCTGCGCGCGGGAACTCCCCTCACAGGCGACACACGAGGACAACATAACATCGTTTAATAACATACAATATACAATATATAGTTATTATTATATTATTATTATAGTTATATAATATATCCACACCACGAGGACAAGGAATATACAATATATAGTTATATAATATTATTATTATAGTTATATAATATATCCACACCACGAGGACAAGGAATATACAATATATAGTTATATAATATATCCACACCACGTGCAGAACATCAGGATCGGGTCAGAACCCCACACCGTCTCTCTGTGTATTAAACATCGACACCATTCGAACCCTAAGCGCGTACGGTTTATGAGTATAGACTTTGTCCAAAGAAACTGCAGGGGCGGCAATAGAGGGATTTATCCCGGAAGGAGACTGCAATAGAGGGATTTATCCCGGAAGGAGACTGCAATAGAGGGATTTATCCCGGAAGGAGACTGCAATAGAGGGATTTATCCCGGAAGGAGACTGCAATAGAGGGATTTATCCCGGAAGGAGACTGCAATAGAGGGATTTATCCCGGAAGGAGACTGCAATAGAGGGATTTATCCCGGAAGGAGACTGCAATAGAGGGATTTATCCCGGAAGGAGACTGCAATAGAGGGATTTATCCCGGAAGGAGACTGCAATAGAGGGATTTATCCCGGAAGGAGACTGCAATAGAGGGATTTATCCCGGAAGGAGACTGCAATAGAGGGATTTATCCCGGAAGGAGACTGCAATAGAGGGATTTATCCCGGAAGGAGACTGGAATAGAGGGATTTATCCCGGAAGGAGACTGGAATAGAGGGATTTATCCCGGAAGGAGACTGCAATAGAGGGATTTATCCCGGAAGGAGACTGCAATAGAGGGATTTATCCCGGAAGGAGACTGCAATAGAGGGATTTATCCCGGAAGGAGACTGCAATAGAGGGATTTATCCCGGAAGGAGACTGCAATAGAGGGATTTATCCCGGAAGGAGACTGCAATAGAGGGATTTATCCCGGAAGGAGACTGCAATAGAGGGATTTATCCCGGAAGGAGACTGCAATAGAGGGATTTATCCCGGAAGGAGACTGCAATAGAGGGATTTATCCCGGAAGGAGACTGCAATAGAGGGATTTATCCCGGAAGGAGACTGCAATAGAGGGATTTATCCCGGAAGGAGACTGCAATAGAGGGATTTATCCCGGAAGGAGACTGCAATAGAGGGATTTATCCCGGAAGGAGACTGCAATAGAGGGTTTTATCCCGGAAGGAGACTGCAATAGAGGGATTTATCCCGGAAGGAGACTGCAATAGAGG
The DNA here is from genome assembly GCF_040206685.1 of Ascaphus truei. NCBI lineage: Eukaryota > Metazoa > Chordata > Amphibia > Anura > Ascaphidae > Ascaphus > Ascaphus truei. The sequence continues at coordinate 552,098,331 of NC_134483.1, forward strand.
GATTTATCCCGGAAGGAGACTGCAATAGAGGGATTTATCCCGGAAGGAGACTGCAATAGAGGGATTTATCCCGGAAGGAGACTGCAATAGAGGGATTTATCCCGGAAGGAGACTGCAATAGAGGGATTTATCCCGGAAGGAGACTGCAATAGAGGGATTTATCCCGGAAGGAGACTGCAATAGAGGGATTTATCCCGGAAGGAGACTGCAATAGAGGGATTTATCCCGGAAGGAGACTGCAATAGAGGGATTTATCCCGGAAGGAGACTGCAATAGAGGGATTTATCCCGGAAGGAGACTGCAATAGAGGGATTTATCCCGGAAGGAGACTGCAATAGAGGGATTTATCCCGGAAGGAGACTGCAATAGAGGGATTTATCCCGGAAGGAGACTGCAATAGAGGGATTTATCCCGGAAGGAGACTGCAATAGAGGGATTTATCCCGGAAGGAGACTGCAATAGAGGGATTTATCCCGGAAGGAGACTGCAATAGAGGGATTTATCCCGGAAGGAGACTGCAATAGAGGGATTTATCCCGGAAGGAGACTGGAATAGAGGGATTTATCCCGGAAGGAGACTGCAATAGAGGGATTTATCCCGGAAGGAGACTGCAAGAGAGGGATTTATCCCGGAAGGAGACTGGAATAGAGGGATTTATCCCGGAAGGAGACTGGAATAGAGGGATTTATCCCGGAAGGAGACTGCAATAGAGGGATTTATCCCGGAAGGAGACTGCAATAGAGGGATTTATCCCGGAAGGAGACTGCAATAGAGGGATTTATCCCGGAAGGAGACTGCAATAGAGGGATTTATCCCGGAAGGAGACTGCAATAGAGGGATTTATCCCGGAAGGAGACTGCAATAGAGGGATTTATCCCGGAAGGAGACTGCAATAGAGGGATTTATCCCGGAAGGAGACTGCAATAGAGGGATTTATCCCGGAAGGAGACTGCAATAGAGGGATTTATCCCGGAAGGAGACTGCAATCGAGGGATTTATCCCGGAAGGAGACTGCAATCGAGGGATTTATCCCGGAAGGAGACTGCAATCGAGGGATTTATCCCGGAAGGAGACTGCAATCGAGGGATTTATCCCGGAAGGAGACTGCAATCGAGGGATTTATCCCGGAAGGAGACTGCAATCGAGGGATTTATCCCGGAAGGAGACTGCAATCGAGGGATTTATCCCGGAAGGAGACTGCAATCGAGGGATTTATCCCGGAAGGAGACTGCAATCGAGGGATTTATCCCGGAAGGAGACTGCAATCGAGGGATTTATCCCGGAAGGAGACTGCAATCGAGGGATTTATCCCGGAAGGAGACTGCAATCGAGGGATTTATCCCGGAAGGAGACTGCAATCGAGGGATTTATCCCGGAAGGAGACTGCAATCGAGGGATTTATCCCGGAAGGAGACTGCAATCGAGGGATTTATCCCGGAAGGAGACTGCAATCGAGGGATTTATCCCGGAAGGAGACTGCAATCGAGGGATTTATCCCGGAAGGAGACTGCAATCGAGGGATTTATCCCGGAAGGAGACTGCAATCGAGGGATTTATCCCGGAAGGAGACTGCAATCGAGGGATTTATCCCGGAAGGAGACTGCAATCGAGGGATTTATCCCGGAAGGAGACTGCAATCGAGGGATTTATCCCGGAAGGAGACTGCAATCGAGGGATTTATCCCGGAAGGAGACTGCAATCGAGGGATTTATCCCGGAAGGAGACTGCAATCGAGGGATTTATCCCGGAAGGAGACTGCAATCGAGGGATTTATCCCGGAAGGAGACTGCAATCGAGGGATTTATCCCGGAAGGAGACTGCAATCGAGGGATTTATCCCGGAAGGAGACTGCAATCGAGGGATTTATCCCGGAAGGAGACTGCAATCGAGGGATTTATCCCGGAAGGAGACTGCAATCGAGGGATTTATCCCGGAAGGAGACTGCAATCGAGGGATTTATCCCGGAAGGAGACTGCAATCGAGGGATTTATCCCGGAAGGAGACTGCAATAGAGGGATTTATCCCGGAAGGAGACTGCAATCGAGGGATTTATCCCGGAAGGAGACTGCAATAGAGGGATTTATCCCGGAAGGAGACTGCAATAGAGGGATTTATCCCGGAAGGAGACTGCAATAGAGGGATTTATCCCGGAAGGAGACTGCAATAGAGGGATTTATCCCGGAAGGAGACTGCAATAGAGGGATTTATCCCGGAAGGAGACTGCAATAGAGGGATTTATCCCGGAAGGAGACTGCAATAGAGGGATTTATCCCGGAAGGAGACTGCAATAGAGGGATTTATCCCGGAAGGAGACTGCAATAGAGGGATTTATCCCGGAAGGAGACTGCAATAGAGGGATTTATCCCGGAAGGAGACTGCAATAGAGGGATTTATCCCGGAAGGAGACTGCAATAGAGGGATTTATCCCGGAAGGAGACTGCAATAGAGGGATTTATCCCGGAAGGAGACTGCAATAGAGGGATTTATCCCGGAAGGAGACTGCAATCGAGGGATTTATCCCGGAAGGAGACTGCAATCGAGGGATTTATCCCGGAAGGAGACTGCAATCGAGGGATTTATCCCGGAAGGAGACTGCAATCGAGGGATTTATCCCGGAAGGAGACTGCAATCGAGGGATTTATCCCGGAAGGAGACTGCAATCGAGGGATTTATCCCGGAAGGAGACTGCAATCGAGGGATTTATCCCGGAAGGAGACTGCAATCGAGGGATTTATCCCGGAAGGAGACTGCAATCGAGGGATTTATCCCGGAAGGAGACTGCAATCGAGGGATTTATCCCGGAAGGAGACTGCAATCGAGGGATTTATCCCGGAAGGAGACTGCAATCGAGGGATTTATCCCGGAAGGAGACTGCAATCGAGGGATTTATCCCGGAAGGAGACTGCAATCGAGGGATTTATCCCGGAAGGAGACTGCAATCGAGAGATTTATCCCGGAAGGAGACTGCAATCGAGGGATTTATCCCGGAAGGAGACTGCAATCGAGGGATTTATCCCGGAAGGAGACTGCAATCGAGGGATTTATCCCGGAAGGAGACTGCAATCGAGGGATTTATCCCGGAAGGAGACTGCAATCGAGGGATTTATCCCGGAAGGAGACTGCAATCGAGGGATTTATCCCGGAAGGAGACTGCAATCGAGGGATTTATCCCGGAAGGAGACTGCAATCGAGGGATTTATCCCGGAAGGAGACTGCAATCGAGGGATTTATCCCGGAAGGAGACTGCAATCGAGGGATTTATCCCGGAAGGAGACTGCAATCGAGGGATTTATCCCGGAAGGAGACTGCAATCGAGGGATTTATCCCGGAAGGAGACTGCAATCGAGGGATTTATCCCGGAAGGAGACTGCAATCGAGGGATTTATCCCGGAAGGAGACTGCAATCGAGGGATTTATCCCGGAAGGAGACTGCAATCGAGGGTTTTATCCCGGAAGGAGACTGCAATCGAGGGATTTATCCCGGAAGGAGACTGCAATCGAGGGATTTATCCCGGAAGGAGACTGCAATCGAGGGATTTATCCCGGAAGGAGACTGCAATCGAGGGATTTATCCCGGAAGGAGACTGCAATCGAGGGATTTATCCCGGAAGGAGACTGCAATCGAGGGATTTATCCCGGAAGGAGACTGCAATCGAGGGATTTATCCCGGAAGGAGACTGCAATCGAGGGATTTATCCCGGAAGGAGACTGCAATCGAGGGATTTATCCCGGAAGGAGACTGCAATCGAGGGATTTATCCCGGAAGGAGACTGCAATCGAGGGATTTATCCCGGAAGGAGACTGCAATCGAGGGATTTATCCCGGAAGGAGACTGCAATAGAGGGATTTATCCCGGAAGGAGACTGCAATAGAGGGATTTATCCCGGAAGGAGACTGCAATAGAGGGATTTATCCCGGAAGGAGACTGCAATAGAGGGATTTATCCCGGAAGGAGACTGCAATAGAGGGATTTATCCCGGAAGGAGACTGCAATAGAGGGATTTATCCCGGAAGGAGACTGCAATAGAGGGATTTATCCCGGAAGGAGACTGCAATAGAGGGATTTATCCCGGAAGGAGACTGCAATAGAGGGATTTATCCCGGAAGGAGACTGCAAGAGAGGGATTTATCCCGGAAGGAGACTGCAATAGAGGGATTTATCCCGGAAGGAGACTGCAAGAGAGGGATTTATCCCGGAAGGAGACTGCAATAGAGGGATTTATCCCGGAAGGAGACTGCAAGAGAGGGATTTATCCCGGAAGGAGACTGCAATAGAGGGATTTATCCCGGAAGGAGACTGCAAGAGAGGGATTTATCCCGGAAGGAGACTGCAATAGAGGGATTTATCCCGGAAGGAGACTGCAATAGAGGGATTTATCCCGGAAGGAGACTGCAATAGAGGGATTTATCCCGGAAGGAGACTGCAAAAGAGGGATTTATCCCGGAAGGAGACTGCAATAGAGGGATTTATCCCGGAAGGAGACTGCAATAGAGGGATTTATCCCGGAAGGAGACTGCAATAGAGGGATTTATCCCGGAAGTAGACTGCAATAGAGGGATTTATCCCGGAAGGAGACTGCAATAGAGGGATTTATCCCGGAAGGAGACCCTTTGGAGACCCAAATTAAAAACATTGGGATCTTTAGGACTAAATGTAGATTTGGACTTGAACTCCGTGTGTTGTTGTTATATAACGTGTGTGAGTGCGTTACATCTTCTGATTACAATGGGAATTCAGTGACCTTGCGAGTAATTATAATCATTTTGAGTGGCCAACCAGTTTGGTTTATCAATGACTGATTTCAGCTGATTGGTGAACGTGATTGGCGAACGTGATTGGTGACATGATTGGTGGACATGATTGGTCCTTACTCCTATTTTGTGACTATATAAACTTGCCTGTGAGCCATGATAGGAGAACCCCTGAGGAAGCCGATTGCACAGTTTAGGTGAAACGTGTTGGGTTTGACCCTCTGAGGACACCGTACCAGCCAGCCAGATCCAATTCTGGACTCTGCACTGAGTGCGCACGCAGATGCAGAAGTCATGGCGTCGGCGACCAGGATATGAGCAAGAACGTCGCTGGATACAAGACTGACTGTGTTTCCTGGACTGTCCGGAGCGGGTACAGTGTACCCGTAATACACTCATTGCGAGTTTATTCCCTGCCCTCCCTGCTCATGCATTTGTATTAAAACGATGTTATTCTCTCCTTATGTTTTCTTTGTGAGGAGAATTCCAGTGCGCGGTTCATCGATCACCCATGCTTCTCCCACATGGATATCAGGCACCTTATCATGGCCGGGAGTGCTGCGTTTGTCAATTGAGCGCTTTAAGCACTTATATTAATTATTCACTCTACTCATTGCGCTATTTTGTATAGATTCAATCTTAAAAGTGAACCTCCCACTGCGCCCCAACAGGAAATTGTATGATCCGTGTATCCTGCCCGTGCTCACGTATGGATGTGACCCGTGTATCCTGCCCGTGCTCACGTATGGATGTGACCTGTGTATCCTGCCCGTGCTCACGTATGGATGTGACACGTGTATCCTGCACGTGCTCACGTATGGATGTGACCCGTGTATCCTGCCCGTGCTCACGTATGGATGTGACCTGTGTATCCTGCCCGTGCTCACGTATGGATGTGACACGTGTATCCTGCACGTGCTCACGTATGGATGGGACCCGTGTATCCTGCCTGTGCTCACGTATGGATGTGACCAGTGTATCCTGCCCGTGCTCACGTATGGATGTGACCCGTGTATCCTGCCCGTGCTCACGTATGGATGGGACCCGTGTATCCTGCCTGTGCTCACGTATGGATGTGACCAGTGTATCCTGCCCGTGCTCACGTATGGATGTGACCCGTGTATCCTGCCCGTGCTCACGTATGGGTGGGACCCGTGTATCCTGCCCGTGCCCACGTATGGATGTGACCCGTGTATCCTGCCCGTGCTCACGTATGGATGTGACCCATGTATCCTGCCGGTGCTCACGTATGGATGTGGCCCGTGTATCCTGCCCGTGCTCACATATGGATGTGACCCGTGTATCCTGCCCGTGCTCACGTATGGATGTGACCCGTGTATTCTGCCCGTGCTCATGTAGATATGTGACCCGTGTATCCTGCCCGTGCTCACGTATGGATGTGACCAGTGTATCCTGCCCGTGCTCACGTATGGGTGGGACCCATGTATCCTGCCGTGCCCACGTATGGATGTGACCCGTGTATCCTGCCTGTGCTCACGTATGGATGTGACCCATATATCCTGCCGGTGCTCACGTATGGATGTGGCCCGTGTATCCTGCCCGTGCTCACGTATGGATGTGACCCGTGTATCCTGCCTGTGCTCACGTATGGATGTGACCCGTGTATCCTACCCGTGCTCACGTATGGATGTGACCCATGTATCCTGCCCGTGCTCACGTATGGATGTGACCAGTGTATCCTGCCCGTGCTCACGTATGGGTGTGACCCGTGTATCCTGCCCGTGCTCACGTATGGATGTGACCCGAGTATCCTGCCCGTGCTCACGTATGGATGTGACCCGTGTATCCTGCCCGTGCTCACATATGGATGTGACCAGTGTAGCCTGCCCGTGCTCACGTATGGATGTGACCCGTGTATCCTGCCCGTGCTCACGTATGGATGTGACCTGTGTATCCTGCCCGTGCTCACGTATGGATGTGACCCGTGTATCCTGCCCGTGCTCACGTATGGATGTGACCCGTGTATCCTGCCCGTGCTCACGTATGGATGTGACCCATGTATCCTGCCCGTGCTCACGTATGGGTGTGACCCGTGTATCCTTCCCGTGCTCACGTATGGATGTGACCCGTGTATCCTGCCTGTGCTCACGTATGGATGTGACCTGTGTATCCTGCCCGTGCTCACGTATGGATGTGACCCGTGTATTCTGCCCGTGCTCATGTAGATATGTGACCCGTGTATCCTGCCCGTGCTCACGTATGGATGTGACCAGTGTATCCTGCCCGTGCTCACGTATGGGTGGGACCCATGTATCCTGCCGTGCCCACGTATGGATGTGACCCGTGTATCCTGCCTGTGCTCACGTATGGATGTGACCCATATATCCTGCCGGTGCTCACGTATGGATGTGGCCCGTGTATCCTGCCCGTGCTCACGTATGGATGTGACCCGTGTATCCTGCCTGTGCTCACGTATGGATGTGACCCGTGTATCCTACCCGTGCTCACGTATGGATGTGACCCATGTATCCTGCCCGTGCTCACGTATGGATGTGACCAGTGTATCCTGCCCGTGCTCACGTATGGGTGTGACCCGTGTATCCTGCCCGTGCTCACGTATGGATGTGACCCGAGTATCCTGCCCGTGCTCACGTATGGATGTGACCCGTGTATCCTGCCCGTGCTCACATATGGATGTGACCAGTGTAGCCTGCCCGTGCTCACGTATGGATGTGACCCGTGTATCCTGCCCGTGCTCACGTATGGATGTGACCTGTGTATCCTGCCCGTGCTCACGTATGGATGTGACCCGTGTATCCTGCCCGTGCTCACGTATGGATGTGACCCGTGTATCCTGCCCGTGCTCACGTATGGATGTGACCCATGTATCCTGCCCGTGCTCACGTATGGGTGTGACCCGTGTATCCTTCCCGTGCTCACGTATGGATGTGACCCGTGTATCCTGCCTGTGCTCACGTATGGATGTGACCTGTGTATCCTGCCCGTGCTCACGTATGGATGTGACCCGTGTATCCTGCCCGTGCTCACGTATGGATGTTAAACTCTGACCCTAAATGTAAATATAATTGAGAAGCTTCCGACAACTCAAAGAAGTATGGAGAGATGTATGCTGGGTATTACCTGAAGAAGTATGCAGAGATGCATGCTGGGTATTACCCGAAGAAGTATGCAGAGATGCATGCTGGGTATTACCCTAAGAAGTATGCAGAGATGCATGCTGGGTATTACCCGAAGAGAAAGGAAAAAGAATGAATGGGTTTTACACTTAACAAAAGTCATCAAGACATCATCACAGGGTGAAGAAATTAAAATGGCGACGGGACAGACATATCGCAAGAAGAAAAGACCATCTTTGGACATGGATGGTACTCGACTGGATTAAAGGAGATATCAAAACATCAAGACGACGATTAAAAGTAAGATGGGAAGATTATATTAGGAAAATTGTTGGAGCGACGTGGAGAAGCTGTAACCGCAGGACCTGGGAGATCACTGGGGAGACTTCATCCAGCAGTGGGGAAACACAGGCTGGAGAGGATGGGATGGGGGAATGTGTGGGAGCGACGTGGAGAAGAGAGGCTTTAACCGCAGGAACTGGGATATCACTGGGGAGGCTTCATCCAGCAGTGGGGAGACACGGGCTGGAGAGGATGGGATGAGGGAATGTGTGGGAGCGACGTGGAGAAGAGAGGCTGCAACCGCAGTACCTGGGAGATCATTGGGAAGTCCTTCATCCAGCAGTGGGGAGACATGGGCTGGAGAGGATGGGATGAGGGAATGTGTGGGAGCAACGTGGAGAAGAGAGGCTGTAACCGCAGGACCTGGGAGATTACTGGGGAGGCTTCATCCAGCAGTGGGGAGACACGGGCTGGAGAGGATGGGATGAGGGAATGTGTGGGAGCAACGTGGAGAAGAGAGGCTGTAACCGCAGGACCTGGGAGATCACTGGGGAGGCTTCATCCAGCAGTGGGGAGACACGGGCTGGAGAGGATGGGATGAGGGAATGTGTGGGAGCGGCGTGGAGAAGAGAGGCTGTAACCGCAGGACCTGGGAGATCACTGGGGAGGCTTCATCCAGCAGTGGGAGACACAGGCTGGAGAGGATGGGATGGGGGAATGTGTGAGAGCAACGTGGAGATGAGAGGCTGAAGCCGCAGTACCTGGGAGATCATTGGGAAGTCCTTCATCCAGCAGTGGGGAGACACGGGCTGGAGAGGATGGGATGAGGGAATGTGTGGGAGCAACGTGGAGAAGAGAGGCTGTAACCGCAGGACCTGGGAGATCACTGGGGAGACTTCATCCAGCAGTGGGGAGACACGGGCTGGAGAGGATGGGATGAGGGAATGTGTGGGAGCGACGTGGAGAAGAGAGGCTGAAGCCACAGGACCTGGGAGATCACTGGGGAGACTTCATCCAGCAGTGGGGAGACACGGGCCGGAGATGATGGGATGAGGGAATGTGTGGGAGCAACGTGGAGAAGAGAGGCTGTAACCGCAGGACCTGGGAGATCACTGGGGAGACTTCATCCAGCAGTGGGGAGACACGGGCTGGAGATGATGGGATGAGGGAATGTGTGGGAGCAACGTGGAGAAGAGAGGCTGTAACCGCAGGACCTGGGAGATCACTGGGGAGACTTCATCCAGCAGTGGGGAGACACGGGCTGGAGATGATGGGATGAGGGAATGTGTAGGAGCAACATGGAGAAGAGAGGCTGTAACTGCAGTACCTGGGAGATCATTGGGGAGTCCTTCATCCAGCAGTGGGGAGACACGGGCTGAAGATGATTCTGATGATGAGAGAAAGAGAGAGAATGTGGGAATGGGACACTCAGGCAGTAAAGGTTTAACAGGTGTTAAGGTATTAATTTACATGTTATATTGTATATTTAAATTACACATTTTTTTGCCTTGTCAAATATTTCGATTTGTTTGCGACATTGGAACTAGTTTTTCTATAATTGACTGTTTATGGCTTGTATTAATCAGTATTATGTGCAATCGTATTACTATAACTAGAGGGATTAATTATACTAGAACAGGAAATTAGAGCATTTTCATTTGGAAATAATAGATAGGGGAGATTTATAAAATAAATGGGGGTGTTTCCAGTGTGCAAAAGTGTGGAAAACCATTCATCCCTCTCACCGCTAGAGGGATACTAGTGCCCTTCTGCTATGTATGGCCGGCACCCTTCTGTGTGTGACTGATCCCCTTCTGTGTGTGACTGATCCCCTTCTGTGTGTGACTGATCCCCTTCTGTGTGTGACTGATCCCCTTCTGTGTGTGACTGATCCCCTTCTGTGTGACTGATTCCCATCTGTATGTGACTGATCCCCTTCTGTGTGTGACTGATCCCCTTCTGTGTGTGACTGATCCCCTTCTGTATGACTGATCCCCTTCTGTGTGTGACTGATCCCCTTCTGTGTGTGTGTCATGGGAGAGGGGGTTTGGCCTGGTATTAAAGGGGTTACACCCCATTTGGCCACCCCCTGCTCTCACTTGGGAAGCAAGGGGTTAACTGGACTGCGGTTCAGTAATGTGTTTTTACCCTGCTTCAGAATCCAAATGTATATTCCCCTGTAAAAATGTATTGTTTCTGTTCCAGTGTTTGCACAAACACATACACTAGGATTGATGCGGGAGGGAAAGGGTTAAGGTTAACTTAGTGTTTATAGCCCTTTGTCCCATTTTCCCGCCTTTTCAGGCTCCAGTTTGCAGCCTTCCATAGGTCGCCATTGCAGCTCCATTCATTCCAATGGCAGATCTGGCGGTTTTGGACCTGTTTCCAACGAAGACCAGCAGATGGCGTCCGAGAGGAGGAGCAGCGGTTTCCCATTGTAAGTCAATGGGGCCATTGACTTCAATGGGGATTCCTCGATGCCAACCTCCAGGAACAGGTTGACAGCCATCCAAACCGCAGACCGCAAGAGCGGAAACATTTTCTAAAAGAGAGCTTTGATCACTGTTAGTTCAAGTTCAACGACAAGTGGCGTGGGAAACTTAGGTTCTAGGGCACCCAGAAATAAAATTATTTTGCCCCTAGCCCCTAGGAGCCCCCACACACGACCCCCATCGGGTCCGGGAATGAGGGACCCCCGTAAAGGGTCGCGCTCATGAAGAGGGTCGCGCCATTGACTTCAATGGCAGAGCGGAGGTCCCATTGACTCCAATGGCGGCGCACGCCCATGCATTGCCTATGGCGGCGGCCATTGATTCCAATGGGGAAAAGCCGCGTGGCGTTAAAACGGCTAAGTCCGAAACTGTAAAAAGGGTAAGTCCATATCTCCGATTCTGGAAGGACCAGAGGTCTGGGATTTGGGTCACATGTAGCCACGGTTCCGGCATGAATGCATGGCCACTTACAACCCTCACCGACCAACCAGACGGAGTGTGGGCAACTGTAAAGATTGGTGTTTTTTCCCATAGACTACAATGGCGGAGTTTCCCCATTGAAAGCCTATGGCGGCGGAACCCATTGACTTCAACGGCGGAGTTGCTCCATTAAAAGCCTATGGCGGCGGAGCCCGTTGATTTCAATGGGAAAAGAGTGAAAAACAGAGATTCATTTTAAAGCGGAGAATCCTGCATTAAAGTAATAAGAGTTTTAAACTGCATTTGTGTATCTCTGGCTCTGGGGGTCGCAGAAGGCTGAAACTTGGCCACAATGGAGAGTCGCTTCCGGCTTGAAGAACTGGCAAGTATCAGCCCACTGGGCCCAGCAGAATGGATTATGTTAATATGTGAAGATATTAAACTATAACTTGTATTTTGGGTCTGGGATAAAAACTCAGAGCCCATCTGGTATGGTAATGTCCAGGAAAGCAGACCAAATGGTCTATCATAAACTCTTGATCAAAGACTCCCCCACCCTGCTTGTGTATGCGAGCACAATGGAATGCAGGACATGGGTACTTGATACTAAGTGCTGTAATTCACACTTGGGAACAAAGGGCATCCTGGCCAAGCTAGACTTGAAGACGCCAGGCTTGTGGGAGGGGGACTGAGAAATTAAGCCCCCTGATTAGTATAATACCCACCCAGTGGGCGGGTGTTAAGGTGCCCCTCAGGTGAGGTGGCAAGGAGAGATTGGGTGCAGGTAATTGTTCTCTAATGGTCTACACTCAATAATAAGGTATAGGACTGGAGATTGCATATAAACCAGTGTCAGTCCTATACTCAGTTGTCTTTCGTGTCTTTTTGTGATGTCTACATCTGAACCTGTATTGTGGAAGAAATTGCCAATCTTGTATCCTGATTGCTTTCTTGTCCAAACCCCTAAGTAAGTGTATATTTTGCCTGTTATTTGTATATCATGTGTGTTCACCTTCATTAAGGAATAAACTATATTTTATCATATCTAAGTCGTGTTCAGTTCAACCCAGGTATTTGGTGTATATTATAACCTTGTCATAAGTTACCGTGACAGTGTGACTGATCCCCTTCTGCGTGTGACTGATCCCCTTCTGTATGTGACTGATCCCCTTCTGTATGTGACTGATCCCCTTCTGTATGTGACTGATCCCCTTCTGTATGTGACTGATCCCCTTCTGTATGTGACTGATCCCCTTCTGTACGTGACTGATCCCCTTCTGTACGTGACTGATCCTCTTCTGTATGTGACTGATCCCCTTCTGTACGTGACTGATCCCCTTGTGTATGTGACTGATCCCCTTCTGTATGTGACTGATCCCCTTCTGCGTGTGACTGATCCCCTTCTGTATGTGACTGATCCCCTTCTGTATGTGACTGATCCCCTTCTGTATGTGACTGATCCCCTTCTGTATGTGACTGATCCCCTTCTGTATGTGACTGATCCCCTTCTGTACGTGACTGATCCCCTTCTGTACGTGACTGATCCTCTTCTGTATGTGACTGATCCCCTTCTGTACGTGACTGATCCCCTTCTGTATGTGACTGATCCCCTTTTGTACGTGACTGATCCCCTTCTGTACGTGACTGATCCCCTTCTGTATGTGACTGATCCCCTTCTGTATGTGACTGATCCCCTTCTGTACGTGACTGATCCCCTTCTGTATGTGACTGATCCCCTTCTGCATGTGACTGATCCTGTTAGTGCTGTCGCTAATCACTAGAGATGTGTGATTTATTCGCAGATATTCGACTTCCCGCGAACATGGCGCCTATTCTTACACATTTAAATGTGCCATTCTCCGACCTTCAGTCAGATGTACGCAGTACCGCCGACATCACCCAACAGACGAGTGAAAGGAGGACGGAGAGTCCAACGTGCTGTATATATATATATATACAGTGTGTGCTCTTGTCAGTTTAACATAACTCTCTAAACTTATCTCTCTCCCACCCCTCCCTCTCTCTTCCTCCCTCCCTCTCTCTTCCTCCCTCCCTCTCTCTCCCTCCCTCCCTCTCTCTCTCCCTCCCTCCCTCTCTCTTCCTCCCTCCCTCTCCCTCCCTCCCTCTCTCTCCCTCCCTCCCTCTCTCTCTCTCCCTCCCTCTCTCTTCCTCCCTCCCTCTCTCTTCCTCCCTCCCTCCCTCTCTCTTCCTCCCTCCCTCCCTCCCTCTCTCTTCCTCCCTCCCTCTCTCTTCCTCCCTCTCTCTCTCTTCCTCCCTCCTTCTCTCTTCCTCCCTCCCTCTCCCTCCCTCTCTCTTCCTCCCTCCCTCTCTCTTCCTCCCTCCCTCTCTCTTCATCCCTCCCTCTCTCTCTCCCTCCCTCCCTCTCTCTTCCTCCCTCCCTCTCTCTTCATCCCTCCCTCTCTCTCTCCCCTGCTCATATGCACTTTTTAAAATGTCAAAGGTGTAGCAAAGTATCAATCGGTGTTCGGAAAGGCGATTTCACAGAGCCGTTTTCTGAAAGTGGGATGGTCTTCGATGTTTCTGATGGACATGGGGAGTGAGTTCCATTCCCTGGCGCCCGGTACTGAAGGGGCACGACCCACTTATCTCATGCGCTCAATTCCCTGGCACCCCGTACTGACGGGGCATGACCAGCTCATCTCGTGCGTTCCATTCCCTGGCGCCCGGTACTGACGGGCATGACCAGCTCATCTCGTGCGTTCCATTCCCTGGCGCCCTGTACTGAAGGGCATGACCAGCTCGTTTCGTGCGTTCCATTCCCTGGCGCCCCTGTGAGGATTCGCCATCCTGGCAGCCATGAACTATCTCCTCACCTCTCTGGCACTTCTGCAGCAGACACTCAAGATGTGCACTCCTCTGGTCCTGTGACGCATGCGCACTGACCCTGCGCAGTCTCTTCGTGCATTGGTGGATTCTGGCCCGCCCCTCGCACTGTGATACGACGTGGACGCTCGTCCAGCCTCCCTGCTGATGCGCAAGTCAGGCCTCGCCCCTTGATCTCCGTGACACACACGGGTCAGCGCCAACTGGCCCCGCACCCTCTGGTCCCAGGAATCGGCATGGGAGTGACGCGGGACCCAAACTCCACTCCCTGGCCCCCACGACGCGCGTGGGATGGCGCGCGAGCAGTTCTACCCTCAATCTTGATTAGGCTGCATCATAGGGCACACCTGTGTGCACCAGCAGCCAATAGACTCCCACTTCCTGGTTCCGCCCTGGCTGGCTATTGGAGGCTCCTCCTATATATACTCTGTCTACTTCCAACCTTTGCTGAGCAGTCATTGTGACGTTGTGCCTTGCCACATCCTTGTTCCTGAACCTGGCCTTGCCTTGCCTGACCTTGCTTGCTGATTAACCTCTTGTTGCCTGAACCCTGCTAGCTCCTTGGACTCCGCTTCTCTCTACTCCTGATCCGGTTTGTACGACGATTCTCCACTCTCCAGTCCTGACCTTGGCTAAGTACTCCAACGATCCGACTATCTCCTATCCTGAACCTGGCAAGTACCTTAACCATTCTACTATCTGTAATCCTGACCTGGCTTGAACGACTACTCTACACTCTAGGCGCGCCCGCGTGGCTGTGGGTCAGCGTTACTCAATTCCCTGCCTCAGCACTGCGGTCGCGCTTCGTTTTTGGTGAGCTACGCATTACAGCCCGTACTGAAGGGCACGACCAGCTCATCCTGTGCGTTCCATTCCCTGGTGCCCGGTACTGAAGGGCACGACCAGCTCGTCCTGTGCGTTCCATTCCCTGGCGCCCTGTACTGAAGGGCACGACCAGCTCGTCCTGTGCGTTCCATTCCCTGGTGCCCTGTACTGAAGGGCACGACCCGCTCGTCCTGTGCGTTCCATTCCCTGGCGCCCTGTACTGAAGGGCACGACCAGCTCGTCCTGTGCGTTCCATTCCCTGGTGCCCGGTACTGAAGGGCACGACCAGCTCGTCCTGTGCGTTCCATTCCCTGGCGCCCTGTACTGAAGGGCACGACCAGCTCGTCCTGTGCGTTCCATTCCCTGGTGCCCGGTACTGAGGGGTACGACCCGCTCGTCCTGTGCGTTCCATTCCCTGGCGCCCTGTACTGAAGGGCACGACCAGCTCGTCCTGTGCATTCCATTCCCTGGTGCCCGGTACTGAAGGGCACGACCCGCTCGTCCTGTGCGTTCCATTCCCTGGTGCCCTGTACTGAAGGGCACGACCAGCTCGTCCTGTGCGTTCCATTCCCTGGTGCCCTGTACTGAAGGGCACGACCAGCTCGTCCTGTGCGTTCCATTCCCTGGTGCCCGGTACTGAAGGGCACGACCCGCTCGTCCTGTGCGTTCCATTCCCTGGTGCCCGGTACTGAAGGGCACGACCAGCTCGTCCTGTGCGTTCCATTCCCTGGTGCCCGGTACTGAAGGGCACGACCAGCTCGTCCTGTGCGTTCCATTCCCTGGCGCCCTGTACTGAAGGGCACGACCAGCTCGTTCTGTGCGTTCCATTCCCTGGTGCCCGGTACTGAGGGGTACGACCAGCTCGTCCTGTGCGTTCCATTCCCTGGCGCCCTGTACTGAAGGGCACAACCCGCTCGTCCTGTGCGTTCCATTCCCTGGCGCCCTGTACTGAAGGGCACGACCCGCTCGTCCTGTGCGTTCCATTCCCTGGCGCCCTGTACTGAAGGGTACGCCCCGCTCGTCTCGTGCGTTCCATTCTATCGCTCCCTTTACTGAAGGGCATGACCCACTTATCTCATGCGCTCAATTCCCTGGCGCCCCGTACTGAAGGGAATGACCAGCTCATTTCGCACGTTCTATTCCCTGGCACCCTGTACTGAAGAGTACGACCCGCTCCTCTCTTGCGTCCAATTCTCTGGCTCCCTGTACTGACGGGCACGACCAGCTCTCATGTTCCATTCCCTGGAGCCCTGTACGGAAGGGCATGACCCGCTCCTCTCGCACGTTCTATTCCCTGGCTCCCTGTACTGAAGAGCACGACCCACTTATCTCGTGCGTTCCATTCTCTTATGTCCTGTACTTAATGGGCACGACCAGTAGCTCCTCTCATGCGTTCCATTCCCTGGCGTCCATACTGAAGGGCACGACCCGCTCGTCTCATGCGTTCCATTCTCTGCCACCCTGTGCTGAAGGGCACGTCCCGCTCGTCTCATGCGTTCCATTCCCTGGCGCCCTGTACTGAGGGGCACATCCCACACGTCTCACGCGTTCCATTCCCTGGCGTCCATACTGAAGGGCACGTCCCACTCGTCTCATGCGTTCCATTCTCTGCCACCCTGTGCTGAAGGGTACGACCCCCTCGTCTTGTGCGTTCCATTCCCTGGCGCCCTGTACTGAAGGGCACGTCCCACACGTCTCACGCGTTCCATTCCCTGGCGCCCTGTACTGAAGGGCGCGCCCCACAGGTCTCACGCGTTCCATTCCCTGGCGCCCTGTACTGAAGGGCACGTCCCACACGTCTCACGCGTTCCATTCCCTGGCACCCTGTACTGAAGGGCACGTCCCACACGTCTCACGCGTTCCATTCCCTGGCGCCCTGTACTGAAGGGCACGTCCCACACGTCTCACGCGTTCCATTCCCTGGTGCCCTGTACTGAAGGGCACGTCCCACACGTCTCACGCGTTCCATTCCCTGGCGCCCTGTACTGAAGGGCACGTCCCACACGTCTCAAGCGTTCCATTCCCTGGCGCCCCTGTACTGAAGGGCACGTCCCACACGTCTCACGCGTTCCATTCCCTGGCGCCCTGTACTGAAGGGCACGTCCCACACGTCTCACGCGTTCCATTCCCTGGCGCTCTGTACTGAAGGGCACGTCCCACACGTCTCACGCGTTCCATTCCCTGGCGCCCTGTACTGAAGGGCACGTCCCACACGTCTCACGCGTTCCATTCCCTGGCGCCCTGTACTGAAGGGCACGTCCCACACGTCTCACGCGTTCCATTCCCTGGCGCTCTGTACTGAAGGGCACGTCCCACACGTCTCACGCGTTCCATTCCCTGGCGCCCTGTACTGAAGGGCACGTCCCACACGTCTCACGCGTTCCATTCCCTGGCGCCCCTGTACTGAAGGGCGCGTCCCACACGTCTCACGCGTTCCATTCCCTGGCGCCCCTGTACTGAAGGGCACGTCCCACACGTCTCACGCGTTCCATTCCCTGGCGCCCTGTACTGAAGGGCGCGTCCCACACGTCTCACGCGTTCCATTCCCTGGTGCCCTCTACTGAAGGGCCCGTCCCACACGTCTCACGCGTTCCATTCCCTGGCGCCCCTGTACTGAAGGGCGCGTCCCACACGTCTCACGCGTTCCATTCCCTGGCGCCCCTGTACTGAAGGGCACGTCCCACACGTCTCACGCGTTCCATTCCCTGGCGCCCCTGTACTGAAGGGCACGTCCCACACGTCTCACGCGTTCCATTCCCTGGCGCCCGGTACTGAAGGGCACGTCCCACACGTCTCACGCGTTCCATTCCCTGGCGCCCTGTACTGAAGGGCACGTCCCACACGTCTCACGCGTTCCATTCCCTGGCGCCCTGTACTGAAGGGCACGTCCCACACGTCTCACGCGTTCCATTCCCTGGCGCCCCTGTACTGAAGGGCGCGTCCCACACGTCTCACGCGTTCCATTCCCTGGCGCCCTGTACTGAAGGGCACGTCCCACACGTCTCACGCGTTCCATTCCCTGGCGCCCAGTACTGAAGGGCACGTCCCACACGTCTCACGCGTTCCATTCCCTGGCGCCCTGTACTGAAGGGCACGCCCCACACGTCTCACGCGTTCCATTCCCTGGCGCCCCTGTACTGAAGGGCACGTCCCACACGTCTCACGCGTTCCATTCCCTGGCGCCCTGTACTGAAGGGCGCGTCCCACAGGTTTCACGCGTTCCATTCCCTGGCGCCCTGTACTGAAGGGCACGTCCCACACGTCTCACGCGTTCTATTCCCTGGCGCCCTGTACTGAAGGGCACGTCCCACACCTCTCACGCGTTCCATTCCCTAGCGCCCTGTACTGAAGGGCACGTCCCACACGTCTCACGCGTTCCATTCCCTGGCGCCCTGTACTGAAGGGCACGACCAGTAGCTCCTCTCATGCGTTCCATTCCCTGGCGTCCATACTGAAGGGCACGTCCCGCTCGTCTCATGCGTTCCATTCCCTGGCGCCCTGTACTGAGGGGCACATCCCACACGTCTCACGCGTTCCATTCCCTGGCGTCCATACTGAAGGGCACGTCCCACTCGTCTCATGCGTTCCATTCTCTGCCACCCTGTGCTGAAGGGTACGACCCCCTCGTCTTGTGCGTTCCATTCCCTGGCGCCCTGTACTGAAGGGCACGTCCCACACGTCTCACGCGTTCCATTCCCTGGCGCCCTGTACTGAAGGGCGCGCCCCACAGGTCTCACGCGTTCCATTCCCTGGCGCCCTGTACTGAAGGGCACGTCCCACACGTCTCACGCGTTCCATTCCCTGGCGCCCTGTACTGAAGGGCACGTCCCACACGTCTCACGCGTTCCATTCCCTGGCGCCCTGTACTGAAGGGCACGTCCCACACGTCTCACGCGTTCCATTCCCTGGTGCCCTGTACTGAAGGGCACGTCCCACACGTCTCACGCGTTCCATTCCCTGGCGCCCTGTACTGAAGGGCACGTCCCACACGTCTCACGCGTTCCATTCCCTGGCGCCCTGTACTGAAGGGCACGTCCCACACGTCTCACGCGTTCCATTCCCTGGCGCCCCTGTACTGAAGGGCGCGTCCCACACGTCTCACGCGTTCCATTCCCTGGCGCCCCTGTACTGAAGGGCACGTCCCACACGTCTCACGCGTTCCATTCCCTGGCGCCCTGTACTGAAGGGCGCGTCCCACACGTCTCACGCGTTCCATTCCCTGGTGCCCTCTACTGAAGGGCACGTCCCACACGTCTCACGCGTTCCATTCCCTGGCGCCCTGTACTGAAGGGCACGTCCCACACGTCTCACGCGTTCCATTCCCTGGCGCCCTGTACTGAAGGGCACGTCCCACACGTCTCACGCGTTCCATTCCCTGGCGCCCCTGTACTGAAGGGCACGTCCCACACGTCTCACGCGTTCCATTCCCTGGCGCCCGGTACTGAAGGGCACGTCCCACACGTCTCACGCGTTCCATTCCCTGGCGCCCTGTACTGAAGGGCACGTCCCACACGTCTCACGCGTTCCATTCCCTGGCGCCCTGTACTGAAGGGCACGTCCCACACGTCTCACGCGTTCCATTCCCTGGCGCCCCTGTACTGAAGGGCGCGTCCCACACGTCTCACGCGTTCCATTCCCTGGCGCCCCTGTACTGAAGGGCGCGTCCCACACGTCTCACGCGTTCCATTCCCTGGCGCCCTGTACTGAAGGGCACGTCCCACACGTCTCACGCGTTCCATTCCCTGGCGCCCAGTACTGAAGGGCACGTCCCACACGTCTCACGCGTTCCATTCCCTGGCGCCCTGTACTGAAGGGCACGCCCCACACGTCTCACGCGTTCCATTCCCTGGCGCCCCTGTACTGAAGGGCACGTCCCACACGTCTCACGCGTTCCATTCCCTGGCGCCCTGTACTGAAGGGCGCGTCCCACAGGTTTCACGCGTTCCATTCCCTGGCGCCCTGTACTGAAGGGCACGTCCCACACGTCTCACGCGTTCCATTCCCTGGCGCCCTGTACTGAAGGGCACGTCCCACACGTCTCACGCGTTCCATTCCCTGGCGCCCTGTACTGAAGGGCACGTCCCACACGTCTCACGCGTTCCATTCCCTTGCGCCCTGTACTGAAGGGCACGTCCCACACGTCTCACGCGTTCCATTCCCTGGCACCCTGTACTGAAGGGCACGTCCCACACGTCTCACGCGTTCCATTCTCTGGCGCCCTGTACTGAAGGGCACGCCCCACACGTCTCACGCGTTCCATTCCCTAGCGCCCTGTACTGAAGGGCACGTCCCACAATTCTCACGCGTTCCATTCCCTGGCTCCCTGTACTGAAGGGCACGTCCCACACGTCTCACGCGTTCCATTCCCTGGCGCCCTGTACTGAAGGGCACGTCCCACACGTCTCACGCGTTCCATTCCCTGGCGCTCTGTACTGAAGGGCACGTCCCACACGTCTCACGCGTTCCATTCCCTGGCGCCCTGTACTGAAGGGCACGTCCCACACGTCTCACGCGTTCCATTCCCTGGCGCCCTGTACTGAAGGGCACGTCCCACACGTCTCACGCGTTCCATTCCCTGGCGCCCTGTACTGAAGGGCACGTCCCACACGTCTCACGCGTTCCATTCCCTGGCGCCCCTGTACTGAAGGGCACGTCCCACACGTCTCACGCGTTCCATTCCCTGGCGCCCTGTACTGAAGGGCACGTCCCACACGTCTCACGCGTTCCATTCCCTGGCGCCCTGTACTGAAGGGCACGTCCCACACGTCTCACGCGTTCCATTCCCTGGCGCTCTGTACTGAAGGGCACGTCCCACACGTCTCACGCGTTCCATTCCCTGGCGCCCTGTACTGAAGGGCACGTCCCACACGTCTCACGCGTTCCATTCCCTGGCGCCCTGTACTGAAGGGCACGTCCCACACGTCTCACGCGTTCCATTCCCTGGCGCCCCTGTACTGAAGGGCACGTCCCACACGTCTCACGCGTTCCATTCCCTGGCGCCCTGTACTGAAGGGCACGTCCCACACGTCTCACGCGTTCCATTCCCTGGCGCCCCTGTACTGAAGGGCACGTCCCACACGTCTCACGCGTTCCATTCCCTGGCGCCCCTGTACTGAAGGGCACGCCCCACACGTCTCACACGTTCCATTCCCTGGCGCCCCTGTACTGAAGGGCACGTCCCACACGTCTCACGCGTTCCATTCCCTGGCGCCCTGTACTGAAGGGCACGCCCCACACGTCTCACGCGTTCCATTCCCTGGCGCCCTGTACTGAAGGGCACGTCCCACACGTCTCACGCGCTCCATTCCCTGGCACCCTGTACTGAAGGGCACGTCCCACACGTCTCACGCGTTCCATTCCCTGGTGCCCCTGTACTGAAGGGCACGTCCCACACGTCTCACGCGTTCCATTTCCTGGCGCCCGGTACTGAAGGGCACGTCCCACACGTCTCACGCGTTCCATTCCCTGGCGCCCCTGTACTGAAGGGCACGTCCCACACGTCTCACGCGTTCCATTCCCTGGTGCCCTGTACTGAAGGGCACGTCCCACACGTCTCACGTGTTCCATTCCCTGGTGCCCTGTACTGAAGGGCACGTCCCACACGTCTCACGCGTTCCATTCCCTGGCGCCCTGTACTGAAGGGCACGTCCCACAGGTCTCACGCGTTCCATTCCCTGGCGCCCTGTACTGAAGGGCACGTCCCACACGTCTCACGCGTTCCATTCCCTGGCGCCCTGTACTGAAGGGCGCGTCCCACACGTCTCACGCGTTCCATTCCCTGGCGCCCTGTACTGAAGGGCACGTCCCACACGTCTCACACGTTCCATTCCCTGGTGCCCTGTACTGAAGGGCACGTCCCACACGTCTCACGCGTTCCATTCCCTGGCGCCCTGTACTGAAGGGCACGTCCCACACGTCTCACGCGTTCCATTCCCTGGCGCCCTGTACTGAAGGGCACGTCCCACACGTCTCACGCGTTCCATTCCCTGGCGCCCTGTACTGAAGCGCACGTCCCACACGTCTCACGCGTTCCATTCCCTGGCGCCCTGTACTGAAGGGCGCGTCCCACACGTCTCACGCGTTCCATTCCCTGGCGCCCCTGTACTGAAGGGCACGTCCCACACGTCTCACGCGTTCCATTCCCTGGCACCCTGTACTGAAGGGCACGTCCCACACGTCTCACACGTTCCATTCCCTGGCGCCCTGTACTGAAGGGCACGTCCCACACGTCTCACGCGTTCCATTCCCTGGCGCCCCTGTACTGAAGGGCACGTCCCACACGTCTCACGCGTTCCATTCCCTGGCGCCCTGTACTGAAGGGCACGTCCCACACGTCTCACGCGTTCCATTCCCTGGCGCCCTGTACTGAAGGGCACGTCCCACACGTCTCACGCGTTCCATTCCCTGGCGCCCTGTACTGAAGGGCACGTCCCACACGTCTCACGCGTTCCATTCCCTGGCGCCCTGTACTGATGGGCACGTCCCACACGTCTCACGCGTTCCATTCCCTGGCGCCCCTGTACTGAAGGGCGCGTCCCACACGTCTCACGCGTTCCATTCCCTGGCGCCCGGTACTGAAGGGCGCGTCCCACACGTCTCACGCGTTCCATTCCCTGGCGCCCTGTACTGAAGGGCACGTCCCACACGTCTCACGCGTTCCATTCCCTGGCGCCCTGTACTGAAGGGCACGTCCCACACGTCTCACGCGTTCCAGGCGCGCCCCACACGTCTCACGCGTTCCATTCCCTGGCGCCCCTGTACTGAAGGGCACGTCCCACACGTCTCACGCGTTCCATTCCCTGGCGCCCCTGTACTGAAGGGCACGTCCCACACGTCTCACGCGTTCCATTCCCTGGCGCCCCTGTACTGAAGGGCACGTCCCACACGTCTCACGCGTTCCATTCCCTGGCGCCCTGTACTGAAGGGCACGTCCCACACGTCTCACGCGTTCCATTCCCTGGCGCCCTGTACTGAAGGGCACGTCCCACACGTCTCACGCGTTCCATTCCCTGGCGCCCTGTACTGAAGGGCACGTCCCACACGTCTCACGCGTTCCATTCCCTGGCGCCCCTGTACTGAAGGGCACGTCCCACACGTCTCACGCGTTCCATTCCCTGGCGCCCTGTACTGAAGGGCACGTCCCACACGTCTCACGCGTTCCATTCCCTGGCGCCCTGTACTGAAGGGCACGTCCCACACGTCTCACGCGTTCCATTCCCTGGCGCCCTGTACTGAAGGGCACGTCCCACACGTCTCACGCGTTCCATTCCCTGGCGCCCTGTACTGAAGGGCACGTCCCACACGTCTCACGCGTTCCATTCCCTGGCGCCCCTGTACTGAAGGGCACATCCCACACGTCTCACGCGTTCCATTCCCTGGCGCCCCTGTACTGAAGGGCACGTCCCACACGTCTCACGCGTTCCATTCCCTGGCGCCCCTGTACTGAAGGGCACGTCCCACACGTCTCACGCGTTCCATTCCCTGGCTCCCCTGTACTGAAGGGCACGTCCCACACGTCTCACGCGTTCCATTCCCTGGCGCCCTGTACTGAAGGGCACGTCCCACACGTCTCACGCGTTCCATTCCCTGGCGCCCTGTACTGAAGGGCACGTCCCACACGTCTCACGCGTTCCATTCCCTGGCGCCCTGTACTGAAGGGCACGTCCCACACGTCTCACGCGTTCCATTCCCTGGCGCCCTGTACTGAAGGGCACGTCCCACACGTCTCACGCGTTCCATTCCCTGGCGCCCCTGTACTGAAGGGCACGTCCCACACGTCTCACGCGTTCCATTCCCTGGCGCCCTGTACTGAAGGGCACGTCCCACACGTCTCACGCGTTCCATTCCCTGGCGCCCTGTACTGAAGGGCACGTCCCACACTTCTCACGCGTTCCATTCCCTGGCGCCCTGTACTGAAGGGCGCGTCCCACACGTCTCACGCGTTCCATTCCCTGGCGCCCTGTACTGAAGGGCACGTCCCACACGTCTCACGCGTTCCATTCCCTGGCGCCCCTGTACTGAAGGGCACGTCCCACACGTCTCACGCGTTCCATTCCCTGGCGCCCTGTACTGAAGGGCACGTCCCACACGTCTCACACGTTCCATTCCCTGGCGCCCTGTACTGAAGGGCACGTCCCACACGTCTCACGCGTTCCATTCCCTGGCGCCCTGTACTGAAGGGCACGTCCCACACGTCTCACGCGTTCTATTCCCTGGCGCCCTGTACTGAAGGGCACGTCCCACACGTCTCACGCGTTCTATTCCCTGGCGCCCTGTACTGAAGGGCACGTCCCACACGTCTCACGCGTTCCATTCCCTGGCGCCCCTGTACTGAAGGGCACGTCCCACACGTCTCACACGTTCCATTCCCTGGCGCCCTGTACTGAAGGGCACGTCCCACACGTCTCACGCGTTCCATTCCCTGGCGCCCTGTACTGAAGGGCGCGTCCCACAGGTTTCACGCGTTCCATTCCCTGGCGCCCCTGTACTGAAGGGCACGTCCCACACGTCTCACGCGTTCCATTCCCTGGCGCCCTGTACTGAAGGGCACGTCCCACACGTCTCACGCGTTCCATTCCCTGGCGCCCTGTACTGAAGGGCACGTCCCACACGTCTCACGCGTTCCATTCCCTGACGCCCTGTACTGAAGGGCGCGTCCCACACGTCTCACGCGTTCCATTCCCTGGCGCCCTGTACTGAAGGGCGCGTCCCACAGGTTTCACGCGTTCCATTCCCTGGCGCCCCTGTACTGAAGGGCACGTCCCACACGTCTCACGCGTTCCATTCCCTGGCGCCCTGTACTGAAGGGCACGTCCCACACGTCTCACGCGTTCCATTCCCTGGCGCCCTGTACTGAAGGGCACGTCCCACACGTCTCACGTGTTCCATTCCCTGGCGCCCTGTACTGAAGGGCACGTCCCACACGTCTCACGCGTTCCATTCCCTGGCGCCCTGTACTGAAGGGCGCGTCCCACAGGTTTCACGCGTTCCATTCCCTGGCGCCCTGTACTGAAGGGCGCGTCCCACAGGTCTCACGCGTTCCATTCCCTGGCGCCCTGTACTGAAGGGCACGTCCCACACGTCTCACGCGTTCCATTCCCTGGCGCCCTGTACTGAGGGGCACGTCCCACACGTCTCACGTGTTCCATTCCCTGGCGCCCTGTACTGAAGGGCACGTCCCACACGTCTCACGCGTTCCATTCCCTGGCGCCCCTGTACTGAAGGGCGCGTCCCACACGTCTCACGCGTTCCATTCCCTGGCGCCCTGTACTGAAGGGCACGTCCCACACGTCTCACGCGTTCCATTCCCTGTCGCCCTGTACTGAAGGGCACGTCCCACACGTCTCACGCGTTCCATTCCCTGGCGCCCTGTACTGAAGGGCACGTCCCACACGTCTCACGCGTTCCATTCCCTGGCGCCCTGTACTGAAGGGCACGTCCCACACGTCTCACACGTTCCATTCCCTGGCGCCCTGTACTGAAGGGCACGTCCCACACGTCTCACGCGTTCCATTCCCTGTCGCCCTGTACTGAAGGGCACGTCCCACACGTCTCACGCGTTCCATTCCCTGGCGCCCTGTACTGAAGGGCACGTCCCACACGTCTCACGCGTTCCATTCCCTGGCGCCCTGTACTGAAGGGCACGCCCCACACGTCTCACGCGTTCCATTCCCTGGCGCCCTGTACTGAAGGGCACGCCCCACACGTCTCACGCGTTCCATTCCCTGGCGCCCTGTACTGAAGGGCACGCCCCACACGTCTCACGCGTTCCATTCCCTGGCGCCCTGTACTGAAGGGCGCGCCCCACACGTCTCACGCGTTCTATTCCCTGGCGCCCTGTACTGAAGGGCACGCCCCACACGTCTCACGCGTTCCATTCCCTGGCGCCCCTGTACTGAAGGGCACGTCCCACACGTCTCACGCGTTCCATTCCCTGGCGCCCTGTACTGAAGGGCGCGTCCCACACGTCTCACGAGTTCCATTCCCTGGCACCCCTGTACTGAAGGGCACGTCCCACACGTCTCACGCGTTCCATTCCCTGGCGCCCTGTACTGAAGGGCACGTCCCACACGTCTCACGCGTTCCATTCCCTGGCGCCCTGTACTGAAGGGCACGTCCCACACGTCTCACGCGTTCCATTCCCTGGTGCCCTGTACTGAAGGGCACGTCCCACACGTCTCACGCGTTCCATTCCCTGGCGCCCCTGTACTGAAGGGCACGTCCCACACGTCTCACGCGTTCCATTCCCTGGCGCCCTGTACTGAAGGGCACGTCCCACACGTCTCACGCGTTCCATTCCCTGGCGCCCCTGTACTGAAGGGCACGTCCCACACGTCTCACGCGTTCCATTCCCTGGCGCCCTGTACTGAAGGGCACGTCCCACACGTCTCACGCGTTCCATTCCCTGGCGCCCTGTACTGAAGGGCACGTCCCACACGTCTCACGCGTTCCATTCCCTGGCGCCCTGTACTGAAGGGCACGTCCCACACGTCTCACGCGTTCCATTCCCTGGCGCCCTGTACTGAAGGGCCCGTCCCACACGTCTCACGCGTTCCATTCCCTGGCGCCCCTGTACTGAAGGGCGCGTCCCACACGTCTCACGCGTTCCATTCCCTGGCGCCCCTGTACTGAAGGGCACGTCCCACACGTCTCACGCGTTCCATTCCCTGGCGCCCTGTACTGAAGGGCACGTCCCACACGTCTCACGCGTTCCATTCCCTGGCGCCCTGTACTGAAGGGCACGTCCCACACGTCTCACGCGTTCCATTCCCTGGCGCCCTGTACTGAAGGGCACGTCCCACACGTCTCACGCGTTCCATTCCCTGGCGCCCTGTACTGAAGGGCCCGTCCCACACGTCTCACGCGTTCCATTCCCTGGCGCCCCTGTACTGAAGGGCGCGTCCCACACGTCTCACGCGTTCCATTCCCTGGCGCCCCTGTACTGAAGGGCACGTCCCACACGTCTCACGCGTTCCATTCCCTGGCGCCCCTGTACTGAAGGGCGCGTCCCACACGTCTCACGCGTTCCATTCCCTGGCGCCCCTGTACTGAAGGGCACGTCCCACACGTCTCCCGCGTTCCATTCCCTGGCGCCCCTGTACTGAAGGGCACGTCCCACACGTCTCACGCGTTCCATTCCCTGGCGCCCTGTACTGAAGGGCACGTCCCACACGTCTCACGCGTTCCATTCCCTGGCGCCCTGTACTGAAGGGCGCGTCCCACACGTCTCACGCGTTCCATTCCCTGGCGCCCTGTACTGAAGGGCGCGTCCCACACGTCTCACGCGTTCCATTCCCTGGCGCCCTGTACTGAAGGGCGCGTCCCACACGTCTCACGCGTTCCATTCCCTGGCGCCCTGTACTGAAGGGCGCGTCCCACACGTCTCACGCGTTCCATTCCCTGGCGCCCTGTACTGAAGGGCACGTCCCACACGTCTCACGCGTTCCATTCCCTGGCGCCCTGTACTGAAGGGCGCGTCCCACACGTCTCACGCGTTCCATTCCCTGGCGCCCTGTACTGAAGGGCGCGTCCCACACGTCTCACGCGTTCCATTCCCTGGCGCCCTGTACTGAAGGGCACGTCCCACACGTCTCACGCGTTCCATTCCCTGGCGCCCTGTACTGAAGGGCACGTCCCACACGTCTCACGCGTTCCTTTCCCTGGCGCCCTGTACTGAAGGGCGCGTCCCACACGTCTCACGCGTTCCATTCCCTGGCGCCCCTGTACTGAAGGGCGCGTCCCACACGTCTCACGCGTTCCATTCCCTGGCGCCCTGTACTGAAGGGCACGTCCCACACGTCTCACGCGTTCCATTCCCTGGCGCCCTGTACTGAAGGGCGCGTCCCACACATCTCACGCGTTCCATTCCCTGGCGCCCTGTACTGAAGGGCACGTCCCACACGTCTCACGCGTTCCATTCCCTGGCGCCCTGTACTGAAGGGCACGTCCCACACGTCTCACGCGTTTCATTCCCTGGCGCCCTGTACTGAAGGGCACGTCCCACACGTCTCACGCGTTCCATTCCCTGGCGCCCTGTACTGAAGGGCACGTCCCACACGTCTCACGCGTTCCATTCCCTGGCGCCCTGTACTGAAGGGCACGTCCCACAGGTCTCACGCGTTCCATTCCCTGGCGCCCTGTACTGAAGGGCACGTCCCACACGTCTCACGCGTTCCATTCCCTGGCGCCCTGTACTGAAGGGCACGTCCCACACGTCTCACGCGTTCTATTCCCTGGCGCCCTGTACTGAAGGGCACGTCCCAGACGTCTCACGCGTTCCATTCCCTGGCGCCCTGTACTGAAGGGCACGTCCCACACGTCTCACGCGTTTCATTCCCTGGCGCCCTGTACTGAAGGGCACGTCCCACACGTCTCACGCGTTCCATTCCCTGGCGCCCTGTACTGAAGGGCACGTCCCACACGTCTCACGCGTTCCATTCCCTGGCGCCCTGTACTGAAGGGCACGTCCCACAGGTCTCACGCGTTCCATTCCCTGGCGCCCTGTACTGAAGGGCACGTCCCACACGTCTCACGCGTTCCATTCCCTGGCGCCCTGTACTGAAGGGCACGTCCCACACGTCTCACGCGTTCTATTCCCTGGCGCCCTGTACTGAAGGGCACGTCCCAGACGTCTCACGCGTTCCATTCCCTGGCGCCCCTGTACTGAAGGGCGCGTCCCACACGTCTCACGCGTTCCATTCCCTGGCGCCCTGTACTGAAGGGCACGTCCCACACGTCTCACGCGTTCCATTCCCTGGCGCCCTGTACTGAAGGGCACGTCCCACACGTCTCACGCGTACCATTCCCTGGCGCCCTGTACTGAAGGGCACGTCCCACACGTCTCACGCGTTCCATTCCCTGGCGCCCTGTACTGAAGGGCACGTCCCACACGTCTCACGCGTTCCATTCCCTGGCGCCCTGTACTGAAGGGCACGTCCCACACGTCTCACGCGTTCCATTCCCTGGCGCCCTGTACTGAAGGGCACATCCCACACGTCTCACGCGTTCCATTCCCTGGCGCCCTGTACTGAAGGGCACATCCCACACGTCTCACGCGTTCCATTCCCTGGCGCCCTGTACTGAAGGGCGCGCCCCACACGTCTCACGCGTTCCATTCCCTGGCGCCCTGTACTGAAGGGCACGTCCCACACGTCTCACGCGTTCCATTCCCTGGCGCCCTGTACTGAAGGGCGCGCCCCACACGTCTCACGCGTTCCATTCCCTGGCACCCTGTACTGAAGGGCACGTCCCACACGTCTCACGCGTTCCATTCCCTGGCGCCCTGTACTGAAGGGCACGTCCCACACGTCTCACGCGTACCATTCCCTGGCGCCCTGTACTGAAGGGCACGCCCCACACGTCTCACGCGTTCCATTCCCTGGCGCCCTGTACTGAAGGGCACGTCCCACACGTCTCACGCGTTCCATTCCCTGGCGCCCTGTACTGAAGGGCACGTCCCACACGTCTCACGCGTTCCATTCCCTGGCGCCCCTGTACTGAAGGGCACGTCCCACACGTCTCACGCGTTCCATTCCCTGGCGCTCTGTACTGAAGGGCACGTCCCACACGTCTCACGCGTTCCATTCCCTGGCGCCCTGTACTGAAGGGCATGTCCCACACGTCTCACGCGTTCCATTCCCTGGCGCCCTGTACTGAAGGGCACGCCCCACACGTCTCACGCGTTCCATTCCCTGGCGCTCTGTACTGAAGGGCACGTCCCACACGTCTCACGCGTTCCATTCCCTGGCGCCCTGTACTGAAGGGCATGTCCCACACGTCTCACGCGTTCCATTCCCTGGCGCCCTGTACTGAAGGGCACGTCCCACACGTCTCACGCGTTCCATTCCCTGGCGCCCCTGTACTGAAGGGCACGTCCCACACGTCTCACGCGTTCCATTCCCTGGCGCCCTGTACTGAAGGGCACGTCCCACACGTCTCACGCGTTCCATTCTTTGGCGCCCGGTACTGAAGGGCGCGTCCCACACGTCTCACGCGTTCCATTCCCTGGCACACTGTACTGAAGGGCACGTCCCACACGTCTCACGCGTTCCATTCCCTGGCGCCCGTGTACTGAAGGGCACGTCCCACACGTCTCACGCGTTCCATTCCCTGGCGCCCTGTACTGAAGGGCACGCCCCACACGTCTCACGCGTTCCATTTCCTGGCGCCCTGTACTGAAGGGCACGTCCCACACGTCTCACGCGTTCCATTCCCTGGCGCCCTGTACTGAAGGGCACGTCCCACACGTCTCACGCGTTCCATTCCCTGGCACCCTGTACTGAAGGGCACGTCCCACACGTCTCACGCGTTCCATTCCCTGGCGCCCTGTACTGAAGGGCACGTCCCACACGTCTCACGCGTTCCATTCCCTGGCGCCCTGTACTGAAGGGCACGCCCCACACGTCTCACACGTTCCATTCCCTGGCGCCCTGTACTGAAGGGCGCGTCCCACACGTCTCACGCGTTCCATTCCCTGGCGCCCTGTACTGAAGGGCGCGTCCCACACGTCTCACGCGTTCCATTCCCTGGCGCCCCTGTACTGAAGGGCACGTCCCACACGTCTCACACGTTCCATTCCCTGGCGCCCTGTACTGAAGGGCACGTCCCACACGTCTCACGCGTTCCATTCCCTGGCGCCCTGTACTGAAGGGCACGTCCCACACGTCTCACGCGTTCCATTCCCTGGCGCCCCTGTACTGAAGGGCACGTCCCACACGTCTCACGCGTTCCATTCCCTGGCGCCCTGTACTGAGGGGCACGTCCCACATGTCTCACACGTTCCATTCCCTGGCGCCCTGTACTGAAGGGCACGTCCCACACGTCTCACGCGTTCCATTCCCTGGCGCCCTGTACTGAAGGGCGCGTCCCACACGTCTCACGCGTTCCATTCCCTGGTGCTCTGTACTGAAGGGCACGTCCCACACGTCTCACGCGTTCCATTCCCTGGCGCCCTGTACTGAAGGGCACGTCCCACACGTCTCACGCGTTCCATTCCCTGGTGCTCTGTACTGAAGGGCACGTCCCACACGTCTCACGCGTTCCATTCCCTGGCGCCCTGTACTGAAGGGCACGTCCCACACGTCTCACACGTTCCATTCCCTGGCGCCCTGTACTGAAGGGCACGTCCCACACATCTCACGCGTTCCATTCCCTGGCGCCCTGTACTGAAGGGCACGTCCCACACGTCTCACGCGTTCCATTCCCTGGCGCCCCTGTACTGAAGGGCACGTCCCACACGTCTCACGCGTTCCATTCCCTGGCGCCCTGTACTGAAGGGCCCGTCCCACACGTCTCACGCGTTCCATTCCATGGCGCCCTGTACTGAAGGGCACGTCCCACACGTCTCACGCGTTCCATTCCCTGGCGCCCTGTACTGAAGGGCCCGTCCCACACGTCTCACGCGTTCCATTCCCTGGCGCCCTGTACTGAAGGGCACGTCCCACACGTCTCACGCGTTCCATTCCCTGGCGCCCTGTACTGAAGGGCACGTCCCACACGTCTCACGCGTTCCATTCCCTGGCGCCCTGTACTGAAGGGCCCGTCCCACACGTCTCACGCGTTCCATTCCCTGGCGCCCTGTACTGAAGGGCACGTCCCACACGTCTCACGCGTTCCATTCCCTGGCGCCCTGTACTGAAGGGCACGTCCCACACGTCTCACGCGTTCCATTCCCTGGCACCCGGTACTGAAGGGCGCGTCCCACACGTCTCACGCGTTCCATTCCCTGGCACCCTGTACTGAAGGGCACGTCCCACACGTCTCACGCGTTCCATTCCCTGGCGCCCTGTACTGAAGGGCACGTCCCACAGGTCTCACGCGTTCCATTCCCTGGCGCCCTGTACTGAAGGGCACGTCCCACACGTCCCATTCCCTGGCGCCCTGTACTGAAGGGCACGTCCCACACGTCTCACGCGTTCCATTCCCTGGCGCCCCTGTACTGAAGGGCACGTCCCACACGTCTCACGCGTTCCATTCCCTGGCGCCCTGTACTGAAGGGCACGTCCCACACGTCTCACGCGTTCCATTCCCTGGCGCCCTGTACTGAAGGGCACGTCCCACACGTCTCACGCGTTCCATTCCCTGGCGCCCTGTACTGAAGGGCACGTCCCACACGTCTCACGCGTTCCATTCCCTGGCGCCCTGTACTGAAGGGCACGTCCCACACGTCTCACGCGTTCCATTCCCTGGCGCCCTGTACTGAAGGGCACGTCCCACACGTCTCACGCGTTCCATTCCCTGGCACCCTGTACTGAAGGGCGCGTCCCACACGTCTCACACGTTCCATTCCCTGGCGCCCTGTACTGAAGGGCACGTCCCACACGTCTCACGCGTTCCATTCCCTGGCGCCCTGTACTGAAGGGCACGTCCCACACGTCTCACGCGTTCCATTCCCTGGCGCCCGGTACTGAAGGGCACGCCCCACACGTCTCACGCGTTCCATTCCCTGGCGCCCTGTACTGAAGGGCACGTCCCACACGTCTCACGCGTTCCATTCCCTGGCGCCCCTGTACTGAAGGGCACGTCCCACACGTCTCACACGTTCCATTCCCTGGCGCCCTGTACGTCCCACACGTTTCACGCGTTCCATTCCCTGGCGCCCTGTACTGAAGGGCACGCCCCACACGTCTCACGCGTTCCATTCCCTGGCGCCCTGTACTGAAGGGCGCGTCCCACACGTCTCACGCGTTCCATTCCCTGGCGCCCCTGTACTGAAGGGCACGTCCCACACGTCTCACGCGTTCCATTCCCTGGCACCCTGTACTGAAGGGCACGTCCCACACGTCTCACGCGTTCCATTCCCTGGCGCCCCTGTACTGAAGGGCACGTCCCACACGTCTCACGCGTTCCATTCCCTGGCGCCCTGTACTGAAGGGCACGTCCCACACGTCTCACGCGTTCCATTCCCTGGCGCCCTGTACTGAAGGGCACGTCCCACACGTCTCACGCGTTCCATTCCCTGGCGCCCTGTACTGAAGGACACGTCCCACACGTCTCACGCGTTCCATTCCCTGGCGCCCCTGTACTGAAGGGCACGTCCCACACGTCTCACGCGTTCCATTCCCTGGCGCCCCTGTACTGAAGGGCACGTCCCACACGTCTCACGCGTTCCATTCCCTGGCGCCCTGTACTGAAGGGCACGTCCCACACGTCTCACGCGTTCCATTCCCTGGCGCCCCTGTACTGAAGGGCACGTCCCACACGTCTCACGCGTTCCATTCCCTGGCGCCCTGTACTGAAGGGCGCGTCCCACACGTCTCACGCGTTCCATTCCCTGGCGCCCTGTACTGAAGGGCACGCCCCACACGTCTCACACGTTCCATTCCCTGGCGCCCCTGTACTGAAGGGCGCGTCCCACACGTCTCACGCGTTCCATTCCCTGGCGCCCTGTACTGAAGGGCACGTCCCACACGTCTCACGCGTTCCATTCCCTGGCGCCCTGTACTGAAGGGCACGTCCCACACGTCTCACGCGTTCCATTCCCTCGCGCCCTGTACTGAAGGGCGCGTCCCACACGTCTCACGCGTTCCATTCCCTGGCGCCCTGTACTGAAGGGCACGTCCCACACGTCTCACGCGTTCCATTCCCTGGCGCCCCTGTACTGAAGGGCACGTCCCACACGTCTCACGCGTTCCATTCCCTGGCGCCCTGTACTGAAGGGCCCGTCCCACACGTCTCACGCGTTCCATTCCCTGGCGCCCTGTACTGAAGCGCACGTCCCACACGTCTCACGCGTTCCATTCCCTGGCGCCTTGTACTGAAGGGCACGTCCCACACGTCTCACACGTTCCATTCCCTGGCGCCCTGTACTGAAGGGCACGTCCCACACGTCTCACGCGTTCCATTCCCTGGCGCCCTGTACTGAAGGGCACGTCCCACACGTCCCATTCCCTGGCGCCCTGTACTGAAGGGCACGTCCCACACGTCTCACGCGTAGCATTCCCTGGCGCCCTGTACTGAAGGGCACGTCCCACACGTCTCACGCGTTCCATTCCCTGGCGCCCCTGTACTGAAGGGCGCGTCCCACACGTCTCACGCGTTCCATTCCCTGGCACCCTGTACTGAAGGGCACGTCCCACACGTCTCACGCGTTCCATTCCCTGGCGCCCTGTACTGAAGGGCACGTCCCACACGTCTCACGAGTTCCATTCCCTGGTGCCCTGTACTGAAGGGCACGTCCCACACGTCTCACGCGTTCCATTCCCTGGCGCCCTGTACTGAAGGGCACGTCCCACACGTCTCACGCGTACCATTCCCTGGCGCCCTGTACTGAAGGGCACGTCCCACACGTCTCACGCGTTCCATTCCCTGGCGCCCTGTACTGAAGGGCACGTCCCACACGTCTCACGCGTTCCATTCCCTGGTGCCCTGTACTGAAGGGCACGTCCCACACGTCTCACGCGTTCCATTCCCTGGCGCCCCTGTACTGAAGGGCACGTCCCACACGTCTCACGCGTTCCATTCCCTGGCGCCCTGTACTGAAGGGCACGTCCCACACGTCTCACACGTTCCATTCCCTGGCGCCCTGTACTGAAGGGCACGTCCCACACGTCTCACGCGTTCCATTCCCTGGCGCCCCTGTACTGAAGGGCACGTCCCACACGTCTCACGCGTTCCATTCCCTGGCGCCCTGTACTGAAGGGCACGTCCCACACGTCTCACGCGTTCCTTTCCCTGGCACCCTGTACTGAAGGGCACGTCCCACACGTCTCACGCGTTCCATTCCCTGGCGCCCTGTACTGAAGGGCACGTCCCACACGTCTCACGCGTTCCATTCCCTGGCGCCCTGTACTGAAGGGCACGTCCCACACGTCTCACGCGTTCCATTCCCTGGCGCCCCTGTACTGAAGGGCACGTCCCACACGTCTCACGCGTTCCATTCCCTGGCGCCCTGTACTGAAGGGCACGTCCCACACGTCTCACGCGTTCCATTCCCTGGCGCCCTGTACTGAAGGGCACGTCCCACACGTCTCACGCGTTCCATTCCCTGGTGCCCTGTACTGAAGGGCACGTCCCACACGTCTCACGCGTTCCATTCCCTGGCGCCCTGTACTGAAGGGCACGTCCCACACGTCTCACGCGTTCCATTCCCTGGCGCCCCTGTACTGAAGGGCACGTCCCACACGTCTCACGCGTTCCATTCCCTGGCGCCCTGTACTGAAGGGCGCGTCCCACATGTCTCACGCGTTCCATTCCCTGGTGCCCTGTACTGAAGGGCACGTCCCACACGTCTCACGCGTTCCATTCCCTGGTGCCCTGTACTGAAGGGAACGTCCCACACGTCTCACGCATTCCATTCCCTGGCGCCCTGTACTGAAGGGCACGTCCCACACGTCTCACGCGTTCCATTCCCTGGCGCCCTGTACTGAAGGGCACGTCCCACGCGTCTCACGCGTTCCATTCCCTGGCACCCTGTACTGAAGGGCACGTCCCACACGTCTCACGCGTTCCATTCCCTGGCGCCCTGTACTGAAGGGCACGTCCCACACGTCTCACGCGTTCCATTCCCTGGCGCCCTGTACTGAAGGGCACGTCCCACACGTCTCACGCGTTCCATTCCCTGGTGCCCTGTACTGAAGGGCGCGTCCCACACGTCTCACGCGTTCCATTCCCTGGCGCCCTGAACTGAAGGGCACGTCCCACACGTCTCACGCGTTCCATTCCCTGGCGCCCTGTACTGAAGGGCGCGTCCCACACGTCTCACGCGTTCCATTCCCTGGTGCCCTGTACTGAAGGGCACATCCCACACGTCTCACGCGTTCCATTCCCTGGCGCCCTGTACTGAAGGGCACGTCCCACACGTCTCACGCGTTCCATTCCCTGGCGCCCTGTACTGAAGGGCACGTCCCACACGTCTCACGCGTTCCATTCCCTGGCGCCCTGTACTGAAGGGCACGTCCCACACGTCTCACGCGTTCCATTCCCTGGCGCCCGGTACTGAAGGGCACGTCCCACACGTCTCACGCGTTCCATTCCCTGGCGCCCTGTACTGAAGGGCACGTCCCACACGTCTCACGCGTTCCATTCCCTGGCGCCCTGTACTGAAGGGCACGTCCCACACGTCTCACGCGTTCCATTCCCTGGCGCCCTGTACTGAAGGGCACGCCCCACACGTCTCACGCGTTCCATTCCCTGGTGCCCTGTACTGAAGGGCACGTCCCACACGTCTCACGCGTTCCATTCCCTGGCGCCCCTGTACTGAAGGGCACGTCCCACACGTCTCACGCGTTCCATTCCCTGGCGCCCTGTACTGAAGGGCACGTCCCACACGTCTCACGCGTTCCATTCCCTGGCACCCTGTACTGAAGGGCACGTCCCACACGTCTCACGCGTTCCATTCCCTGGCGCCCTGTACTGAAGCGCACGTCCCACACGTCTCACGCGTTCCATTCCCTGGCGCCCCTGTACTGAAGGGCACGTCCCACACGTCTCACGCGTTCCATTCCCTGGCGCCCTGTACTGAAGGGCACGTCCCACACGTCTCACGCGTTCCATTCCCTGGCGCCCCTGTACTGAAGGGCACGTCCCACACGTCTCACGCGTTCCATTCCCTGGCGCCCTGTACTGAAGGGCACGTCCCACACGTCTCACGCGTTCCATTCCCTGGCGCCCTGTACTGAAGGGCACGTCCCACACGTCTCACGCGTTCCATTCCCTGGCGCCCTGTACTGAAGGGCACGTCCCACACGTCTCACGCGTTCCATTCCCTGGCGCCCTGTACTGAAGGGCACGTCCCACACGTCTCACGCGTTCCATTCCCTGGCGCCCTGTACTGAAGGGCACGTCCCACACGTCTCACGCGTTCCATTCCCTGGCGCCCTGTACTGAAGGGCACGTCCCACACGTCTCACGCGTTCCATTCCCTGGCGCCCTGTACTGAAGGGCACGTCCCACACGTCTCACGCGTTCCATTCCCTGGTGCCCTGTACTGAAGGGCCCGTCCCACACGTCTCACGCGTTCCATTCCCTGGCGCCCTGTACTGAAGGGCACGTCCCACGCGTCTCACGCGTTCCATTCCCTGGTGCCCTGTACTGAAGGGCGCGTCCCACACGTCTCACGCGTTCCATTCCCTGGCGCCCTGTACTGAAGGGCACGTCCCACACGTCTCACGCGTTCCATTCCCTGGCGCCCTGTACTGAAGGGCGCGTCCCACACGTCTCACGCGTTCCATTCCCTGGTGCCCTGTACTGAAGGGCACATCCCACACGTCTCACGCGTTCCATTCCCTGGCGCCCTGTACTGAAGGGCACGTCCCACACGTCTCACGCGTTCCATTCCCTGGTGCCCTGTACTGAAGGGCCCGTCCCACACGTCTCACGCGTTCCATTCCCTGGCGCCCTGTACTGAAGGGCACGTCCCACGCGTCTCACGCGTTCCATTCCCTGGTGCCCTGTACTGAAGGGCGCGTCCCACACGTCTCACGCGTTCCATTCCCTGGCGCCCTGTACTGAAGGGCACGTCCCACACGTCTCACGCGTTCCATTCCCTGGCGCCCTGTACTGAAGGGCGCGTCCCACACGTCTCACGCGTTCCATTCCCTGGTGCCCTGTACTGAAGGGCACATCCCACACGTCTCACGCGTTCCATTCCCTGGCGCCCTGTACTGAAGGGCACGTCCCACACGTCTCACGCGTTCCATTCCCTGGCGCCCTGTACTGAAGGGCACGTCCCACACGTCTCACGCGTTCCATTCCCTGGCGCCCTGTACTGAAGGGCACGTCCCACACGTCTCACGCGTTCCATTCCCTGGCGCCCGGTACTGAAGGGCACGTCCCACACGTCTCACGCGTTCCATTCCCTGGCGCCCTGTACTGAAGGGCACGTCCCACACGTCTCACGCGTTCCATTCCCTGGCGCCCCTGTACTGAAGGGCACGTCCCACACGTCTCACGCGTTCCATTCCCTGGCGCCCTGTACTGAAGGGCACGTCCCACACGTCTCACGCGTTCCATTCCCTGGCGCCCTGTACTGAAGGGCACGCCCCACACGTCTCACGCGTTCCATTCCCTGGTGCCCTGTACTGAAGGGCACGTCCCACACGTCTCACGCGTTCCATTCCCTGGCGCCCCTGTACTGAAGGGCACGTCCCACACGTCTCACGCGTTCCATTCCCTGGCGCCCTGTACTGAAGGGCACGTCCCACACGTCTCACGCGTTCCATTCCCTGGCACCCTGTACTGAAGGGCACGTCCCACACGTCTCACGCGTTCCATTCCCTGGCGCCCCTGTACTGAAGGGCACGTCCCACACGTCTCACGCGTTCCATTCCCTGGCGCCCTGTACTGAAGGGCACGTCCCACACGTCTCACGCGTTCCATTCCCTGGCGCCCCTGTACTGAAGGGCACGTCCCACACGTCTCACGCGTTCCATTCCCTGGCGCCCTGTACTGAAGGGCACGTCCCACACGTCTCACGCGTTCCATTCCCTGGCGCCCTGTACTGAAGGGCACGTCCCACACGTCTCACGCGTTCCATTCCCTGGCGCCCTGTACTGAAGGGCACGTCCCACACGTCTCACGCGTTCCATTCCCTGGCGCCCTGTACTGAAGGGCACGTCCCACACGTCTCACGCGTTCCATTCCCTGGCGCCCTGTACTGAAGGGCACGTCCCACACGTCTCACGCGTTCCATTCCCTGGCGCCCTGTACTGAAGGGCACGTCCCACACGTCTCACGCGTTCCATTCCCTGGCGCCCTGTACTGAAGGGCACGTCCCACACGTCTCACGCGTTCCATTCCCTGGTGCCCTGTACTGAAGGGCCCGTCCCACACGTCTCACGCGTTCCATTCCCTGGCGCCCTGTACTGAAGGGCACGTCCCACACGTCTCACGCGTTCCATTCCCTGGCACCCGTTACTGAAGGGCACGTCCCACAAGTCTCACGCGTTCCATTCCCTGGCGCCCTGTACTGAAGGGCACGTCCCACACGTCTCACGCGTTCCATTCCCTGGCGCCCCTGTACTGAAGGGCACGTCCCACACGTCTCACGCATTCCATTCCCTGGTGCCCTGTACTGAAGGGCACGTCCCACACGTCTCACGCGTTCCATTCCCTGGCGCCCTGTACTGAAGGGCACGTCCCACACGTCTCACGCGTTCCATTCCCTGGCGCCCCTGTACTGAAGGGCACGCCCCACACGTCTCACGCGTTCCATTCCTTAGCGCCCTGTACTGAAGGGCACGTCCCACACGTCTCACGCGTTCCATTCCCTGGCGCCCTGTACTGAAGGGCGCGTCGAACACGTCTCACGAGTTCCATTCCCTGGTGCCCTGTACTGAAGGGCACGTCCCACACGTCTCACGCGTTCCATTCCCTGGCGCCCTGTACTGAAGGGCACGTCCCACACGTCTCACGCGTTCCATTCCCTGGCGCCCCTGTACTGAAGGGCACGTCCCACACGTCTCACGCGTTCCATTCCCTGGCGCCCTGTACTGAAGGGCACGTCCCACACGTCTCACGCGTTCCATTCCCTGGCGCCCTGTACTGAAGGGCACGTCCCACACGTCTCACGCGTTCCATTCCCTGGCGCCCTGTACTGAAGGGCACGTCCCACACGTCTCACACGTTCCATTCCCTGGCGCCCTGTACTGAAGGGCGCGTCCCACACGTCTCACGCGTTCCATTCCCTGGTGCCCTGTACTGAAGGGCACGTACCACACGTCTCACGCGTTCCATTCCCTGGCGCCCTGTACTGAAGGGCACGTCCCACACGTCTCACGCGTTCCATTCCCTGGCGCCCCTGTACTGAAGGGCACGTCCCACACGTCTCACGCGTTCCATTCCCTGGCACCCTGTACTGAAGGGCACGTCCCACACGTCTCACGCGTTCCATTCCCTGGCGCCCTGTACTGAAGGGCACGTCCCACACGTCTCACGCGTTCCATTCCCTGGCGCCCTGTACTGAAGGGCACGTCCCACACGTCTCACGCGTTCCATTCCCTGGCGCCCTGTACTGAAGGGCGCGACCAGCTTGTTTCACGCGTTCCATTCCCTGGCGCCCCTGTACTGAAGGGCACGTCCCACACGTCTCATGCGTTCCATTCCCTGGCGCCCTGTACTGAAGGGCGCGCCCCACACGTCTCACGCGTTCCATTCCCTGGCGCCCTGTACTGAAGGGCACGTCCCACACGTCTCACGCGTTCCATTCCCTGGCGCCCTGTACTGAAGGGCACGTCCCACACGTCTCACGCGTTCCATTCCCTGGCGCCCTGTACTGAAGGGCACGCCCCACACGTCTCACGCGTTCCTTTCCCTGGCACCCTGTACTGAAGGGCACGTCCCACACGTCTCACGCGTTCCATTCCCTGGCGCCCGTTACTGAAGGGCACGTCCCACAAGTCTCACGCGTTCCATTCCCTGGCGCCCTGTACTGAAGGGCACGTCCCACACGTCTCACGCGTTCCATTCCCTGGCGCCCCTGTACTGAAGGGCACGTCCCACACGTCTCACGCATTCCATTCCCTGGCGCCCTGTACTGAAGGGCACGTCCCACACGTCTCACGCGTTCCATTCCCTGGCGCCCTGTACTGAAGGGCACGTCCCACACGTCTCACGCGTTCCATTCCCTGGCGCCCTGTACTGAAGGGCACGTCCCACACGTCTCACGCGTTCCATTCCCTGGCGCCCCTGTACTGAAGGGCACGCCCCACACGTCTCACGCGTTCCATTCCTTAGCGCCCTGTACTGAAGGGCACGTCCCACACGTCTCACGCGTTCCATTCCCTGGCGCCCTGTACTGAAGGGAACGTCCCACACGTCTCACGCGTTCCATTCCCTGGCGCCCTGTACTGAAGGGCGCGTCGAACACGTCTCACGAGTTCCATTCCCTGGTGCACTGTACTGAAGGGCACGTCCCACACGTCTCACGCGTTCCATTCCCTGGCGCCCTGTACTGAAGGGCACGTCCCACACGTCTCACGCGTTCCATTCCCTGGCGCCCTGTACTGAAGCGCACGTCCCACACGTCTCACGCGTACCATTCCCTGGCGCCCCTGTACTGAAGGGCACGTCCCACACGTCTCACGCGTTCCATTCCCTGGCGCCCTGTACTGAAGGGCACGTCCCACACGTCTCACGCGTTCCATTCCCTGGCGCCCCTGTACTGAAGGGCACGTCCCACACGTCTCACGCGTTCCATTCCCTGGCGCCCTGTACTGAAGGGCACGTCCCACACGTCTCACGCGTTCCATTCCCTGGCGCCCTGTACTGAAGGGCACGTCCCACACGTCTCACGCGTTCCATTCCCTGGCGCCCTGTACTGAAGGGCACGTCCCACACGTCTCACACGTTCCATTCCCTGGCGCCCTGTACTGAAGGGCGCGTCCCACACGTCTCACGCGTTCCATTCCCTGGTGCCCTGTACTGAAGGGCACGTCCCACACGTCTCACGCGTTCCATTCCCTGGCGCCCTGTACTGAAGGGCACGTCCCACACGTCTCACGCGTTCCATTCCCTGGCGCCCCTGTACTGAAGGGCACGTCCCACACGTCTCACGCGTTCCATTCCCTGGCGCCCTGTACTGAAGGGCACGTCCCACACGTCTCACGCGTTCCATTCCCTGGCGCCCTGTACTGAAGGGCACGTCCCACACGTCTCACGCGTTCCATTCCCTGGCGCCCTGTACTGAAGGGCGCGACCAGCTTGTTTCACGCGTTCCATTCCCTGGCGCCCCTGTACTGAAGGGCACGTCCCACACGTCTCACGCGTTCCATTCCCTGGCGCCCTGTACTGAAGGGCGCGCCCCACACGTCTCACGCGTTCCATTCCCTGGCGCCCTGTACTGAAGGGCACGCCCCACACGTCTCACGCGTTCCTTTCCCTGGCACCCTGTACTGAAGGGCACGTCCCACACGTCTCACGCGTTCCATTCCCTGGCGCCCTGTACTGAAGGGCACGCCCCACACGTCTCACGCGTTCCATTCCCTGGCGCCCTGTACTGAAGGGCACGTCCCACACGTCTCACGCGTTCCATTCCCTGGCGCCCCTGTACTGAAGGGCACGTCCCACACGTCTCACGCGTTCCATTCCCTGGCACCCTGTACTGAAGGGCACGTCCCACACGTCTCACGCGTTCCATTCCCTGGCGCCCTGTACTGAAGGGCACGTCCCACACGTCTCACGCGTTCCATTCCCTGGCGCCCTGTACTGAAGGGCACGTCCCACACGTCTCACGCGTTCCATTCCCTGGCGCCCTGTACTGAAGGGCACGTCCCACACGTCTCACGTGTTCCATTCCCTGGCGCCCTGTACTGAAGGGCACGTCCCACACGTCTCACGCGTTCCATTCCCTGGCGCCCTGTACTGAAGGGCACGTCCCACACGTCTCACGCGTTCCATTCCCTGGCGCCCTGTACTGAAGGGCACATCCCACACATCTCACGCGTTCCATTCCCTGGCGCCCCTGTACTGAAGGGCACGTCCCACACGTCTCACGCGTTCCATTCCCTGGCGCCCCTGTACTGAAGGGCACGTCCCACACGTCTCACGCGTTCCATTCCCTGGCGCCCCTGTACTGAAGGGCGCGTCCCACACGTCTCACGCGTTCCATTCCCTGGCGCCCTGTACTGAAGGGCACGTCCCACACGTCTCACGCGTTCCATTCCCTCGCGCCCTGTACTGAAGGGCCCGTCCCACACGTCTCACGCGTTCCATTCCCTGGCGCCCTGTACTGAAGCGCACGTCCCACACGTCTCACGCGTTCCATTCCCTGGCGCCCTGTACTGAAGGGCACATCCCACACATCTCACGCGTTCCATTCCCTGGCGCCCCTGTACTGAAGGGCACGTCCCACACGTCTCACGCGTTCCATTCCCTGGCGCCCTGTACTGAAGGGCACGTCCCACACGTCTCACGCGTTCCATTCCCTGGCGCCCTGTACTGAAGGGCACGTCCCACACGTCTCACGCGTTCCTTTCCCTGGCACCCTGTACTGAAGGGCACGTCCCACACGTCTCACGCGTTCCATTCCCTGGCGCCCTGTACTGAAGGGCACGCCCCACACGTCTCACGCGTTCCATTCCCTGGCGCCCTGTACTGAAGGGCACGTCCCACACGTCTCACGCGTTCCATTCCCTGGCGCCCTGTACTGAAGGGCACGTCCCACACGTCTCACGCGTTCCATTCCCTGGCGCCCTGTACTGAAGGGCACGTCCTACACGTCTCACGCGTTCCATTCCCTGGCACCCTGTACTGAAGGGCACGTCCCACACGTCTCACGCGTTCCATTCCCTGGCGCCCTGTACTGAAGGGCACGTCCCACACGTCTCACGCGTTCCATTCCCTGGCGCCCTGTACTGAAGGGCACGTCCCACACGTCTCACGCGTTCCATTCCCTGGCG
The DNA here is from genome assembly GCF_040206685.1 of Ascaphus truei. Lineage (NCBI taxonomy): Eukaryota > Metazoa > Chordata > Amphibia > Anura > Ascaphidae > Ascaphus > Ascaphus truei. The sequence goes on from NC_134483.1 coordinate 552,141,378, forward strand.
CCCTGTACTGAAGGGCACGTCCCACACGTCTCACGCGTTCCATTCCCTGGCGCCCTGTACTGAAGGGCACATCCCACACATCTCACGCGTTCCATTCCCTGGCGCCCCTGTACTGAAGGGCACGTCCCACACGTCTCACGCGTTCCATTCCCTGGCGCCCCTGTACTGAAGGGCACGTCCCACACGTCTCACGCGTTCCATTCCCTGGCGCCCCTGTACTGAAGGGCGCGTCCCACACGTCTCACGCGTTCCATTCCCTGGCACCCGGTACTGAAGGGCACGCCCCACACGTCTCACGCGTTCCATTCCCTGGCGCCCTGTACTGAAGGGCACGTCCCACACGTCTCACGCGTTCCATTCCCTCGCGCCCTGTACTGAAGGGCCCGTCCCACACGTCTCACGCGTTCCATTCCCTGGCGCCCTGTACTGAAGCGCACGTCCCACACGTCTCACGCGTTCCATTCCCTGGCGCCCTGTACTGAAGGGCACATCCCACACATCTCACGCGTTCCATTCCCTGGCGCCCCTGTACTGAAGGGCACGTCCCACACGTCTCACGCGTTCCATTCCCTGGCGCCCCTGTACTGAAGGGCACGTCCCACACGTCTCACGCGTTCCATTCCCTGGCGCCCCTGTACTGAAGGGCACGTCCCACACGTCTCACGCGTTCCATTCCCTGGCGCCCTGTACTGAAGGGCACGTCCCACACGTCCCATTCCCTGGCGCCCTGTACTGAAGGGCACGTCCCACACGTCTCACGCGTTCCATTCCCTGGCGCCCTGTACTGAAGGGCACGTCCCACACGTCTCACGCGTTCCATTCCCTGGCGCCCTGTACTGAAGGGCACGTCCCACACGTCTCACACGTTCCATTCCCTGGCGCCCGGTACTGAAGGGCGCGTCCCACACGTCTCACGCGTTCCATTCCCTGGCGCCCTGTACTGAAGGGCACGTCCCACACGTCTCACGCGTTCCATTCCCTGGCGCCCCTGTACTGAAGGGCACGCCCCACACGTCTCACACGTTCCATTCCCTGGCGCCCCTGTACTGAAGGGCACGTCCCACACGTCTCACGCGTTCCATTCCCTGGCGCCCTGTACTGAAGGGCACGTCCCACACGTCTCACGCGTTCCATTCCCTGGCGCCCCTGTACTGAAGGGCACGTCCCACACGTCTCACGCGTTCCATTCCCTGGCGCCCTGTACTGAAGGGCACGTCCCACACGTCTCACGCGTTCCATTCCCTGGCGCCCTGTACTGAAGGGCGCGCCCCACACGTCTCACGCGTTCCATTCCCTGGCGCCCTGTACTGAAGGGCGCGCCCCACACGTCTCACGCGTTCCATTCCCTGGCACCCTGTACTGAAGGGCACGTCCCACACGTCTCACGCGTTCCATTCCCTGGCGCCCTGTACTGAAGGGCACGTCCCACACGTCTCACGCGTTCCATTCCCTGGCGCCCCTGTACTGAAGGGCACGTCCCACACGTCTCACGCGTTCCATTCCCTGGCGCCCCTGTACTGAAGGGCGCGTCCCACACGTCTCACGCGTTCCATTCCCTGGCGCCCTGTACTGAAGGGCACGTCCCACACGTCTCACGCGTTCCATTCCCTCGCGCCCTGTACTGAAGGGCCCGTCCCACACGTCTCACGCGTTCCATTCCCTGCCGCCCTGTACTGAAGCGCACGTCCCACACGTCTCACGCGTTCCATTCCCTGGCGCCCTGTACTGAAGGGCACATCCCACACATCTCACGCGTTCCATTCCCTGGCGCCCCTGTACTGAAGGGCACGTCCCACACGTCTCACGCGTTCCATTCCCTGGCGCCCCTGTACTGAAGGGCACGTCCCACACGTCTCACGCGTTCCTTTCCCTGGCACCCTGTACTGAAGGGCACGTCCCACACGTCTCACGCGTTCCATTCCCTGGCGCCCTGTACTGAAGGGCACGCCCCACACGTCTCACGCGTTCCATTCCCTGGCGCCCTGTACTGAAGGGCACGTCCCACACGTCTCACGCGTTCCATTCCCTGGCGCCCTGTACTGAAGCGCACGTCCCACACGTCTCACGCGTTCCATTCCCTGGCACCCTGTACTGAAGGGCACGTCCCACACGTCTCACGCGTTCCATTCCCTGGCGCCCTGTACTGAAGGGCACGTCCCACACGTCTCACGCGTTCCATTCCCTGGCGCCCTGTACTGAAGGGCACGTCCCACACGTCTCACGCGTTCCATTCCCTGGCGCCCTGTACTGAAGGGCACGTCCCACACGTCTCACGCGTTCCATTCCCTGGCGCCCTGTACTGAAGGGCACATCCCACACATCTCACGCGTTCCATTCCCTGGCGCCCCTGTACTGAAGGGCACGTCCCACACGTCTCACGCGTTCCATTCCCTGGCGCCCCTGTACTGAAGGGCACGTCCCACACGTCTCACGCGTTCCATTCCCTGGCGCCCCTGTACTGAAGGGCGCGTCCCACACGTCTCACGCGTTCCATTCCCTGGCGCCCTGTACTGAAGGGCACGTCCCACACGTCTCACGCGTTCCATTCCCTCGCGCCCTGTACTGAAGGGCCCGTCCCACACGTCTCACGCGTTCCATTCCCTGGCGCCCTGTACTGAAGCGCACGTCCCACACGTCTCACGCGTTCCATTCCCTGGCGCCCTGTACTGAAGGGCACATCCCACACATCTCACGCGTTCCATTCCCTGGCGCCCCTGTACTGAAGGGCACGTCCCACACGTCTCACGCGTTCCATTCCCTGGCGCCCCTGTACTGAAGGGCACGTCCCACACGTCTCACGCGTTCCATTCCCTGGCGCCCCTGTACTGAAGGGCGCGTCCCACACGTCTCACGCGTTCCATTCCCTGGCGCCCTGTACTGAAGGGCACGTCCCACACGTCTCACGCGTTCCATTCCCTCGCGCCCTGTACTGAAGGGCCCGTCCCACACGTCTCACGCGTTCCATTCCCTGGCGCCCTGTACTGAAGCGCACGTCCCACACGTCTCACGCGTTCCATTCCCTGGCGCCCTGTACTGAAGGGCACGTCCCACACGTCTCACACGTTCCATTCCCTGGCGCCCTGTACTGAAGGGCACGTCCCACACGTCTCACGCGTTCCATTCCCTGGCGCCCTGTACTGAAGGGCACGTCCCACACGTCCCATTCCCTGGCGCCCCTGTACTGAAGGGCGCGTCCCACACGTCTCACGCGTTCCATTCCCTGGCGCCCCTGTACTGAAGGGCACGTCCCACACGTCTCACGCGTTCCATTCCCTGGCGCCCCTGTACTGAAGGGCGCGTCCCACACGTCTCACGCGTTCCATTCCCTGGCGCCCTGTACTGAAGGGCACGTCCCACACGTCTCACGCGTTCCATTCCCTCGCGCCCTGTACTGAAGGGCCCGTCCCACACGTCTCACGCGTTCCATTCCCTGGCGCCCTGTACTGAAGCGCACGTCCCACACGTCTCACGCGTTCCATTCCCTGGCGCCCCTGTACTGAAGGGCACGTCCCACACGTCTCACGCGTTCCATTCCCTGGCGCCCTGTACTGAAGGGCACGTCCCACACGTCTCACGCGTTCCATTCCCTGGCGCCCTGTACTGAAGGGCACGTCCCACACGTCTCACGCGTTCCATTCCCTGGCGCCCCTGTACTGAAGGGCACGTCCCACACGTCTCACGCGTTCCATTCCCTGGCGCCCCTGTACTGAAGGGCACGTCCCACACGTCTCACGCGTTCCATTCCCTGGCGCCCTGTACTGAAGGGCGCGCCCCACACGTCTCACGCGTTCCATTCCCTGGCACCCTGTACTGAAGGGCACGTCCCACACGTCTCACGCGTTCCATTCCCTGGCGCCCTGTACTGAAGGGCACGTCCCACACGTCTCACGCGTTCCATTCCCTGGCGCCCTGTACTGAAGGGCACGTCCCACACGTCTCACGCGTTCCATTCCCTGGTGCCCTGTACTGAAGGGCACGCCCCACACGTCTCACGCGTTCCATTCCCTGGCGCCCTGTACTGAAGGGCACGTCCCACACATCTCACACGTTCCATTCCCTGGCGCCCGGTACTGAAGGGCGCGTCCCACACGTCTCACGCGTTCCATTCCCTGGCGCCCTGTACTGAAGGGCACGTCCCACACGTCTCACGCGTTCCATTCCCTGGCGCCCCTGTACTGAAGGGCACGCCCCACACGTCTCACACGTTCCATTCCCTGGCGCCCCTGTACTGAAGGGCACGTCCCACACGTCTCACGCGTTCCATTCCCTGGCGCCCTGTACTGAAGGGCACGTCCCACACGTCTCACGCGTTCCATTCCCTGGCGCCCCTGTACTGAAGGGCACGTCCCACACGTCTCACGCGTTCCATTCCCTGGCGCCCTGTACTGAAGGGCACGTCCCACACGTCTCACGCGTTCCATTCCCTGGCGCCCTGTACTGAAGGGCGCGCCCCACACGTCTCACGCGTTCCATTCCCTGGCGCCCTGTACTGAAGGGCGCGCCCCACACGTCTCACGCGTTCCATTCCCTGGCACCCTGTACTGAAGGGCACGTCCCACACGTCTCACGCGTTCCATTCCCTGGCGCCCTGTACTGAAGGGCACGTCCCACACGTCTCACGCGTTCCATTCCCTGGCGCCCCTGTACTGAAGGGCACGTCCCACACGTCTCACGCGTTCCATTCCCTGGCGCCCGGTACTGAAGGGCACGTCCCACACGTCTCACACGTTCCATTCCCTGGCGCCCGGTACTGAAGGGCGCGTCCCACACGTCTCACGCGTTCCATTCCCTGGCGCCCTGTACTGAAGGGCACGTCCCACACGTCTCACACGTTCCATTCCCTGGCGCCCGGTACTGAAGGGCGCGTCCCACACGTCTCACGCGTTCCATTCCCTGGCGCCCTGTACTGAAGGGCACGTCCCACACGTCTCACGCGTTCCATTCCCTGGCGCCCCTGTACTGAAGGGCACGCCCCACACGTCTCACGCGTTCCATTCCCTGGCGCCCTGTACTGAAGGGCACGTCCCACACGTCTCACACGTTCCATTCCCTGGCGCCCGGTACTGAAGGGCGCGTCCCACACGTCTCACGCGTTCCATTCCCTGGCGCCCTGTACTGAAGGGCACGTCCCACACGTCTCACGCGTTCCATTCCCTGGCGCCCCTGTACTGAAGGGCACGCCCCACACGTCTCACACGTTCCATTCCCTGGCGCCCCTGTACTGAAGGGCACGTCCCACACGTCTCACACGTTCCATTCCCTGGCGCCCTGTACTGAAGGGCACGTCCCACACGTCTCACGCGTTCCATTCCCTGGCGCTCTGTACTGAAGGGCACGTCCCACACGTCTCACGCGTTCCATTCCCTGGCGCTCTGTACTGAAGGGCACGTCCCACACGTCTCACGCGTTCCATTCCCTGGCGCCCTGTACTGAAGGGCACGTCCCACACGTCTCACGCGTTCCATTCCCTGGCGCCCTGTACTGAAGGGCACGTCCCACACGTCTCACGCGTTCCATTCCCTGGCGCCCTGTACTGAAGGGCACATCCCACACGTCTCACGCGTTCCATTCCCTGGCGCCCTGTACTGAAGGGCACGTCCCACACGTCTCACGCGTTCCATTCCCTGGCGCCCTGTACTGAAGGGCACGTCCCACACGTCTCACGCGTTCCATTCCCTGGCGCCCTGTACTGAAGGGCACGTCCCACACGTCTCACGCGTTCCATTCCCTGGCGCCCTGTACTGAAGGGCACGTCCCACACGTCCCATTCCCTGGCGCCCTGTACTGAAGGGCACGTCCCACACGTCTCACGCGTTCCATTCCCTGGCGCCCTGTACTGAAGGGCACGTCCCACACGTCTCACGCGTTCCATTCCCTGGCGCCCCTGTACTGAAGGGCACGTCCCACACGTCTCACGCGTTCCATTCCCTGGCGCCCTGTACTGAAGGGCACGTCCCACACGTCTCACGCGTTCCATTCCCTGGCGCCCTGTACTGAAGGGCGCGCCCCACACGTCTCACGCGTTCCATTCCCTGGCGCCCCTGTACTTAAGGGCACGTCCCACACGTCTCACGCGTTCCATTCCCTGGCGCCCTGTACTGAAGGGCACGTCCCACACGTCTCACACGTTCCATTCCCTGGCGCCCTGTACTGAAGGGCACGTCCCACACGTCTCACGCGTTCCATTCCCTGGCGCCCTGTACTGAAGGGCACGTCCCACACGTCTCACGCGTTCCATTCCCTGGCGCCCTGTACTGAAGGGCACGTCCCACACGTCTCACGCGTTCCATTCCCTGGCGCCCTGTACTGAAGGGCACGTCCCACACGTCTCACGCGTTCCATTCCCTGGCGCCCTGTACTGAAGGGCACCTCCCACATGTCTCACGCGTTCTATTCCCTGGCGCCCTGTACTGAAGGGCACGTCCCACAGGTCTCACGCGTTCCATTCCCTGGCGCCCTGTACTGAAGGGCACGTCCCACACGTCTCACGCGTTCCATTCCCTGGCGCCCTGTACTGAAGGGCACGTCCCACACGTCTCACGCGTTCCATTCCCTGGCGCCCTGTACTGAAGGGCACGTCCCACACGTCTCACGCGTTCCATTCCCTGGCGCCCTGTACTGAAGGGCACGTCCCACACGTCTCACGCGTTCCATTCCCTGGCGCCCTGTACTGAAGGGCACCTCCCACACGTCTCACGCGTTCCATTCCCTGGCGCCCCTGTACTGAAGGGCGCGTCCCACACGTCTCACGCGTTCCATTCCCTGGCGCCCCTGTACTGAAGGGCGCGTCCCACACGTCTCACACGTTCCATTCCCTGGCGCCCGGTACTGAAGGGCGCGTCCCACACGTCTCACGCGTTCCATTCCCTGGCGCCCTGTACTGAAGGGCACGTCCCACACGTCTCACGCGTTCCATTCCCTGGCGCCCCTGTACTGAAGGGCACGCCCCACACGTCTCACACGTTCCATTCCCTGGCGCCCCTGTACTGAAGGGCACGTCCCACACGTCTCACGCGTTCCATTCCCTGGCGCCCTGTACTGAAGGGCACGTCCCACACGTCTCACGCGTTCCATTCCCTGGCGCTCTGTACTGAAGGGCACGTCCCACACGTCTCACGCGTTCCATTCCCTGGCGCCCTGTACTGAAGGGAACATCCCACACGTCTCACGCGTTCCATTCCCTGGCGCCCTGTACTGAAGGGCACGTCCCACACGTCTCACGCGTTCCATTCCCTGGCGCCCTGTACTGAAGGGCACGTCCCACACGTCTCACGCGTTCCATTCCCTGGCACCCTGTACTGAAGGGCACGTCCCACACGTCTCACGCGTACCATTCCCTGGCGCCCTGTACTGAAGGGCACGTCCCACACGTCTCACACGTTCCATTCCCTGGCGCCCCTGTACTGAAGGGCACGTCCCACACGTCTCACGCGCTCCATTCCCTGGCGCCCCTGTACTGAAGGGCGCGTCCCACACGTCTCACGCGTTCCATTCCCTGGCACCCTGTACTGAAGGGCACGTCCCACACGTCTCACACGTTCCATTCCCTGGTGCCCTGTACTGAAGGGCACGTCCCACACGTCTCACGCGTTCCATTCCCTGGCGCCCCTGTACTGAAGGGCGCGTCCCACACGTCTCACGCGTTCCATTCCCTGGCACCCTGTACTGAAGGGCACGTCCCACACGTCTCACGCGTTCCATTCCCTGGCGCCCTGTACTGAAGGGCACGTCCCACACGTCTCACGCGTTCCATTCCCTGGCACCCTGTACTGAAGGGCACGTCCCACACGTCTCACGCGTTCCAGGCGCGCCCCACACGTCTCACGCGTTCCATTCCCTGGTGCCCTGTACTGAAGGGCACGTCCCACACGTCTCACGCGTTCCATTCCCTGGCGCTCTGTACTGAAGGGAACGTCCCACACGTCTCACGCATTCCATTCCCTGGTGCCCTGTACTGAAGGGCGCGTCCCACATGTCTCACGCGTTCCATTCCCTGGTGCCCTGTACTGAAGGGCACGTCCCACACGTCTCACACGTTCCATTCCCTGGCGCCCTGTACTGAAGGGCACGTCCCACACGTCTCACGCGTTCCATTCCCTGGCGCCCTGTACTGAAGGGCACGTCCCACACGTCTCACGCGTTCCATTCCCTGGCGCCCTGTACTGAAGGGCACGTCCCACACGTCTCACGCGTTCCATTCCCTGGCGCCCTGTACTGAAGGGCACGTCCCACACGTCTCACGCGTTCCATTCCCTGGCGCCCGGTACTGAAGGGCACGTCCCACACGTCTCACGCGTTCCATTCCCTGGCGCCCTGTACTGAAGGGCACGTCCCACACGTCTCACGCGTTCCATTCCCTGGTGCCCTGTACTGAAGGGAACGTCCCACACGTCTCACGCATTCCATTCCCTGGCGCCCTGTACTGAAGGGCACGTCCCACACGTCTCACGCGTTCCATTCCCTGGCGCCCTGTACTGAAGGGCACGTCCCACACGTCTCACGCGTTCCATTCCCTGGCGCCCCTGTACTGAAGGGCACGTCCCACACGTCTCACGCGTTCCATTCCCTGGCGCCCTGTACTGAAGGGCACGTCCCACACGTCTCACGCGTTCCATTCCCTGGCGCCCTGTACTGAAGGGCGCGCCCCACACGTCTCACGCGTTCCATTCCCTGGCGCCCTGTACTGAAGGGCGCGCCCCACACGTCTCACGCGTTCCATTCCCTGGCACCCTGTACTGAAGGGCACGTCCCACACGTCTCACGCGTTCCATTCCCTGGCGCCCTGTACTGAAGGGCACGTCCCACACGTCTCACGCGTTCCATTCCCTGGCGCCCTGTACTGAAGGGCACGTCCCACACGTCTCACACGTTCCATTCCCTGGCGCCCGGTACTGAAGGGCGCGTCCCACACGTCTCACGCGTTCCATTCCCTGGCGCCCTGTACTGAAGGGCACGTCCCACACGTCTCACGCGTTCCATTCCCTGGCGCCCCTGTACTGAAGGGCACGCCCCACACGTCTCACACGTTCCATTCCCTGGCGCCCCTGTACTGAAGGGCACGTCCCACACGTCTCACGCGTTCCATTCCCTGGCGCCCTGTACTGAAGGGCACGTCCCACACGTCTCACGCGTTCCATTCCCTGGCGCTCTGTACTGAAGGGCACGTCCCACACGTCTCACGCGTTCCATTCCCTGGCGCCCTGTACTGAAGGGCACATCCCACACGTCTCACGCGTTCCATTCCCTGGCGCCCTGTACTGAAGGGCACGTCCCACACGTCTCACGCGTTCCATTCCCTGGCGCCCCTGTACTGAAGGGCGCGTCCCACACGTCTCACGCGTTCCATTCCCTGGCACCCTGTACTGAAGGGCACGTCCCACACGTCTCACGCGTTCCATTCCCTGGCGCCCTGTACTGAAGGGCACGTCCCACACGTCTCACGCGTTCCATTCCCTGGCACCCCTGTACTGAAGGGCACGTCCCACACGTCTCACGCGTTCCATTCCCTGGCGCTCTGTACTGAAGGGAACGTCCCACACGTCTCACGCATTCCATTCCCTGGTGCCCTGTACTGAAGGGCGCGTCCCACATGTCTCACGCGTTCCATTCCCTGGTGCCCTGTACTGAAGGGCGCGTCCCACACGTCTCACGCGTTCCATTCCCTGGCGCCCTGTACTGAAGGGCACGTCCCACACGTCTCACGCGTTCCATTCCCTGGCGCCCTGTACTGAAGGGCACGTCCCACACGTCTCACGCGTTCCATTCCCTGGCGCCCTGTACTGAAGGGCACGTCCCACACGTCTCACGCGTTCCATTCCCTGGCGCCCCTGTACTGAAGGGCACGTCCCACGCGTCTCACGCGTTCCATTCCCTGGCACCCTGTACTGAAGGGCACGTCCCACACGTCTCACGCGTTCCATTCCCTGGCGCCCTGTACTGAAGGGCACGTCCCACACGTCTCACGCGTTCCATTCCCTGGCGCCCTGTACTGAAGGGCGCGTCCCACACGTCTCACGCGTTCCATTCCCTGGTGCCCTGTACTGAAGGGCACATCCCACACGTCTCACGCGTTCCATTCCCTGGCGCCCTGTACTGAAGGGCACGTCCCACGCGTCTCACGCGTTCCATTCCCTGGCGCCCTGTACTGAAGGGCACGTCCCACGCGTCTCACGCGTTCCATTCCCTGGCGCCCCTGTACTGAAGGGCACGTCCCACACGTCTCACGCGTTCCATTCCCTGGCGCCCTGTACTGAAGGGCGCGTCCCACACGTCTCACGCGTTCCATTCCCTGGTGCCCTGTACTGAAGGGCACGTCCCACACGTCTCACGCGTTCCATTCCCTGGCGCCCGGTACTGAAGGGCACGTCCCACACGTCTCATGCGTTCCATTCCCTGGCGCCCTGTACTGAAGGGCACGTCCCACACGTCTCACGCGTTCCATTCCCTGGCGCCCTGTACTGAAGGGCACGTCCCACACGTCTCACGCGTTCCATTCCCTGGCGCCCTGTACTGAAGGGCACGTCCCACACGTCTCACGCGTTCCATTCCCTGGCGCCCCTGTACTGAAGGGCACGTCCCACGCGTCTCACGCGTTCCATTCCCTGGCACCCTGTACTGAAGGGCACGTCCCACACGTCTCACGCGTTCCATTCCCTGGCGCCCTGTACTGAAGGGCACGTCCCACACGTCTCACGCGTTCCATTCCCTGGCGCCCTGTACTGAAGGGCGCGTCCCACACGTCTCACGCGTTCCATTCCCTGGTGCCCTGTACTGAAGGGCACATCCCACACGTCTCACGCGTTCCATTCCCTGGCGCCCTGTACTGAAGGGCACGTCCCACACGTCTCACGCGTTCCATTCCCTGGCGCCCGGTACTGAAGGGCACGTCCCACACGTCTCACGCGTTCCATTCCCTGGCGCCCTGTACTGAAGGGCACGTCCCACACGTCTCACGCGTTCCATTCCCTGGCGCCCTGTACTGAAGGGCACGTCCCACACGTCTCACGCGTTCCATTCCCTGGCGCCCTGTACTGAAGGGCACGTCCCACACGTCTCACACGTTCCATTCCCTGGCGCCCTGTACTGAAGGGCACGTCCCACACGTCTCACGCGTTCCATTCCCTGGCGCCCGGTACTGAAGGGCACGTCCCACACGTCTCACGCGTTCCATTCCCTGGCGCCCTGTACTGAAGGGCACGTCCCACACGTCTCACGCGTTCCATTCCCTGGCGCCCTGTACTGAAGGGCACGTCCCACACGTCTCACGCGTTCCATTCCCTGGCGCCCTGTACTGAAGGGCACGCCCCACACGTCTCACGCGTTCCATTCCCTGGTGCCCTGTACTGAAGGGCACGTCCCACACGTCTCACGCGTTCCATTCTCTGCCACCCTGTACTGAAGGGCACGTCCCACACGTCTCACGCGTTCCATTCCCTGGCGCCCTGTACTGAAGGGCACGTCCCACACGTCTCACGCGTTCCATTCCCTGGCGCCCTGTACTGAAGGGCACGTCCCACACGTCTCACGCGTTCCATTCCCTGGCGCCCTGTACTGAAGGGCACGTCCCACATGTCTCACGCGTTCCATTCCCTGGCGCCCTGTACTGAAGGGCACGTCCCACACGTCTCACGCGTTCCATTCCCTGGCGCCCTGTACTGAAGGGCGCGTCCCACACGTCTCACGCGTTCCATTCCCTGGCGCCCCTGTACTGAAGGGCACGTCCCACACGTCTCACGCGTTCCATTCCCTGGCGCCCTGTACTGAAGGGCGCGCCCCACACGTCTCACACGTTCCATTCCCTGGCGCCCCTGTACTGAAGGGCACGTCCCACACGTCTCACGCGTTCCATTCCCTGGCGCCCTGTACTGAAGGGCACGTCCCACACGTCTCACGCGTTCCATTCCCTGGCGCCCTGTACTGAAGGGCACGTCCCACACGTCTCACGCGTTCCATTCCCTGGCACCCTGTACTGAAGGGCACGTCCCACACGTCTCACGCGTTCCATTCCCTGGCGCCCCTGTACTGAAGGGCACGTCCCACACGTCTCACGCGTTCCATTCCCTGGCGCCCTGTACTGAAGGGCACGTCCCACACGTCTCACGCGTTCCATTCCCTGGCACCCTGTACTGAAGGGCACGTCCCACACGTCTCACGCGTTCCATTCCCTGGCGCCCTGTAATGAAGGGCCCGTCCCACACGTCTCACGCGTTCCATTCCCTGGCGCCCTGTACTGAAGGGCGCGTCCCACACGTCTCACGCGTTCCATTCCCTGGCGCCCCTGTACTGAAGGGCACGTCCCACACGTCTCACGCGTTCCATTCCCTGGCGCCCTGTACTGAAGGGCACGTCCCACACGTCTCACGCGTTCCATTCCCTGGCGCCCTGTACTGAAGGGCACATCCCACACGTCTCACGCGTTCCATTCCCTGGTGCCCTGTACTGAAGGGCCCGTCCCACACGTCTCACGCGTTCCATTCCCTGGCGCCCTGTACTGAAGGGCACGTCCCACACGTCTCACGCGTTCCATTCCCTGGCGCCCTGTACTGAAGGGCACGTCCCACACGTCTCACGCGTTCCATTCCCTGGCGCCCTGTACTGAAGGGCACGTCCCACACGTCTCACGCGTTCCATTCCCTGGCGCCCTGTACTGAAGGGCACGTCCCACACGTCTCACGCGTTCCATTCCCTGGCGCCCCTGTACTGAAGGGCACGCCCCACACGTCTCACGCGTTCCATTCCTTAGCGCCCTGTACTGAAGGGCACGTCCCACACGTCTCACGCGTTCCATTCCCTGGCGCCCTGTACTGAAGGGCGCGTCGAACACGTCTCACGAGTTCCATTCCCTGGTGCCCTGTACTGAAGGGCACGTCCCACACGTCTCACGCGTTCCATTCCCTGGCGCCCTGTACTGAAGGGCACGTCCCACACGTCTCACGCGTTCCATTCCCTGGCGCCCTGTACTGAAGGGCACGTCCCACACGTCTCACGCGTTCCATTCCCTGGCGCCCCTGTACTGAAGGGCACGTCCCACACGTCTCACGCGTTCCATTCCCTGGCGCCCTGTACTGAAGGGCACGTCCCACACGTCTCACGCGTTCCATTCCCTGGCGCCCTGTACTGAAGGGCACGTCCCACACGTCTCACGCGTTCCATTCCCTGGCGCCCTGTACTGAAGGGCACGTCCCACACGTCTCACACGTTCCATTCCCTGGCGCCCTGTACTGAAGGGCGCGTCCCACACGTCTCACGCGTTCCATTCCCTGGCGCCCTGTACTGAAGGGCACGTCCCACACGTCTCACGCGTTCCATTCCCTGGCGCCCTGTACTGAAGGGCACGCCCCACACGTCTCACGCGTTCCATTCCCTGGCGCCCTGTACTGAAGGGCACGTCCCACACGTCTCACGCGTTCCATTCCCTGGCGCCCTGTACTGAAGGGCACGTCCCACACGTCTCACACGTTCCATTCCCTGGCGCCCCTGTACTGAAGGGCGCGTCCCACACGTCTCACGCGTTCCATTCCCTGGCGCCCCTGTACTGAAGGGCACGTCCCACACGTCTCACGCGTTCCATTCCCTGGCACCCCTGTACTGAAGGGCACGTCCCACACGTCTCACGCGTTCCATTCCCTGGCGCCCGGTACTGAAGGGCACGTCCCACACGTCTCACGCGTTCCATTCCCTGGCGCCCCTGTACTGAAGGGCACGTCCCACACGTCTCACGCGTTCCATTCCCTGGCGCCCTGTACTGAAGGGCCCGTCCCACACGTCTCACGCGTTCCATTCCCTGGCGCCCTGTACTGAAGCGCACGTCCCACACGTCTCACGCGTTCCATTCCCTGGCGCCCCTGTACTGAAGGGCGCGTCCCACACGTCTCACGCGTTCCATTCCCTGGCACCCTGTACTGAAGGGCACGTCCCACACGTCTCACGCGTACCATTCCCTGGCGCCCTGTACTGAAGGGCACGTCCCACACGTCTCACGCGTACCATTCCCTGGCACCCTGTACTGAAGGGCACGTCCCACACGTCTCACGCGTACCATTCCCTGGCGCCCTGTACTGAAGGGCGCGTCCCACACGTCTCACGCGTTCCATTCCCTGGCACCCTTAACTGAAGGGCACGTCCCACACGTCTCACGCGTTCTATTCCCTGGTGCCCTGTACTGAAGGGCACGTCCCACACGTCTCACACGTTCCATTCCCTGGCGCCCCTGTACTGAAGGGCACGTCCCACACGTCTCACGCGTTCCATTCCCTGGCGCCCTGTACTGAAGGGCACGTCCCACACGTCTCACACGTTCCATTCCCTGGCGCCCTGTACTGAAGGGCACGTCCCACACGTCTCACGCGTTCCATTCCCTGGCGCCCCTGTACTGAAGGGCACGTCCCACACGTCTCACGCGTTCCATTCCCTGGCGCCCTGTACTGAAGGGCGCGTCCCACAAGTCTCACGCGTTCCATTCCCTGGTGCCCTGTACTGAAGGGCACGTCCCACACGTCTCACGCGTTCCATTCCCTGGTGCCCTGTACTGAAGGGAACGTCCCACACGTCTCACGCATTCCATTCCCTGGCGCCCTGTACTGAAGGGCACGTCCCACACGTCTCACGCGTTCCATTCCCTGGCGCCCTGTACTGAAGGGCACGTCCCACACGTCTCACGCGTTCCATTCCCTGGCGCCCTGTACTGAAGGGCACGCCCCACACGTCTCACGCGTTCCATTCCCTGGCGCCCTGTACTGAAGGGCACGCCCCACACGTCTCACGCGTTCCATTCCCTGGCGCCCCTGTACTGAAGGGCACGTCCCACGCGTCTCACGCGTTCCATTCCCTGGCACCCTGTACTGAAGGGCACGTCCCACACGTCTCACGCGTTCCATTCCCTGGCGCCCTGTACTGAAGGGCACGTCCCACACGTCTCACGCGTTCCATTCCCTGGCGCCCTGTACTGAAGGGCGCGTCCCACACGTCTCACGCGTTCCATTCCCTGGTGCCCTGTACTGAAGGGCACATCCCACACGTCTCACGCGTTCCATTCCCTGGCGCCCTGTACTGAAGGGCACGTCCCACACGTCTCACGCGTTCCATTCCCTGGCGCCCTGTACTGAAGGGCACGTCCCACACGTCTCACGCGTTCCATTCCCTGGCGCCCGGTACTGAAGGGCACGTCCCACACGTCTCACGCGTTCCATTCCCTGGCGCCCTGTACTGAAGGGCACGTCCCACACGTCTCACGCGTTCCATTCCCTGGCGCCCTGTACTGAAGGGCACGTCCCACACGTCTCACGCGTTCCATTCCCTGGCGCCCTGTACTGAAGGGCACGCCCCACACGTCTCACGCGTTCCATTCCCTGGTGCCCTGTACTGAAGGGCACGTCCCACACGTCTCACGCGTTCCATTCTCTGCCACCCTGTACTGAAGGGCACGTCCCACACGTCTCACGCGTTCCATTCCCTGGCGCCCTGTACTGAAGGGCACGTCCCACACGTCTCACGCGTTCCATTCCCTGGCGCCCTGTACTGAAGGGTACGTCCCACACGTCTCACGCGTTCCATTCCCTGGCGCCCTGTACTGAAGGGCGCGCCCCACACGTCTCACGCGTTCCATTCCCTGGCGCCCTGTACTGAAGGGCGCGCCCCACACGTCTCACGCGTTCCATTCCCTGGCGCCCTGTACTGAAGGGCGCGTCCCACATGTCTCACGCGTTCCATTCCCTGGCGCCCTGTACTGAAGGGCACGTCCCACACGTCTCACGCGTTCCATTCCCTGGCGCCCCTGTACTGAAGGGCACGTCCCACACGTCTCACGCGTTCCATTCCCTGGCGCCCTGTACTGAAGGGCACGTCCCACACGTCTCACGCGTTCAATTCCCTGGCGCCCTGTACTGAAGGGCACGTCCCACACGTCTCACGCGTTCCATTCCCTGGCACCCTGTACTGAAGGGCACGTCCCACACGTCTCACGCGTTCCATTCCCTGGCGCCCCTGTACTGAAGGGCACGTCCCACACGTCTCACGCGTTCCATTCCCTGGCGCCCTGTACTGAAGGGCACGTCCCACACGTCTCACGCGTTCCATTCCCTGGCGCCCCTGTACTGAAGGGCACGTCCCACACGTCTCACGCGTTCCATTCCCTGGCGCCCTGTACTGAAGGGCACGTCCCACACGTCTCACGCGTTCCATTCCCTGGCGCCCTGTACTGAAGGGCACGTCCCACACGTCTCACGCGTTCCATTCCCTGGCGCCCTGTACTGAAGGGCACGTCCCACACGTCTCACGCGTTCCATTCCCTGGCGCCCTGTACTGAAGGGCACGTCCCACACGTCTCACGCGTTCCATTCCCTGGCGCCCTGTACTGAAGGGCACATCCCACACGTCTCACGCGTTCCATTCCCTGGTGCCCTGTACTGAAGGGCCCGTCCCACACGTCTCACGCGTTCCATTCCCTGGCGCCCTGTACTGAAGGGCACGTCCCACACGTCTCACGCGTTCCATTCCCTGGCACCCGTTACTGAAGGGCACGTCCCACAAGTCTCACGCGTTCCATTCCCTGGCGCCCTGTACTGAAGGGCACGTCCCACACGTCTCACGCGTTCCATTCCCTGGCGCCCCTGTACTGAAGGGCACGTCCCACACGTCTCACGCATTCCATTCCCTGGCGCCCTGTACTGAAGGGCACGTCCCACACGTCTCACGCGTTCCATTCCCTGGCGCCCTGTACTGAAGGGCACGTCCCACACGTCTCACGCGTTCCATTCCCTGGCGCCCCTGTACTGAAGGGCACGCCCCACACGTCTCACGCGTTCCATTCCTTAGCGCCCTGTACTGAAGGGCACGTCCCACACGTCTCACGCGTTCCATTCCCTGGCGCCCTGTACTGAAGGGCGCGTCGAACACGTCTCACGAGTTCCATTCCCTGGTGCCCTGTACTGAAGGGCACGTCCCACACGTCTCACGCGTTCCATTCCCTGGCGCCCTGTACTGAAGGGCACGTCCCACACGTCTCACGCGTTCCATTCCCTGGCGCCCCTGTACTGAAGGGCACGTCCCACACGTCTCACGCGTTCCATTCCCTGGCGCCCTGTACTGAAGGGCACGTCCCACACGTCTCACGCGTTCCATTCCCTGGCGCCCTGTACTGAAGGGCACGTCCCACACGTCTCACGCGTTCCATTCCCTGGCGCCCTGTACTGAAGGGCACGTCCCACACGTCTCACACGTTCCATTCCCTGGCGCCCTGTACTGAAGGGCGCGTCCCACACGTCTCACGCGTTCCATTCCCTGGTGCCCTGTACTGAAGGGCACGTACCACACGTCTCACGCGTTCCATTCCCTGGCGCCCTGTACTGAAGGGCACGTCCCACACGTCTCACGCGTTCCATTCCCTGGCGCCCCTGTACTGAAGGGCACGTCCCACACGTCTCACGCGTTCCATTCCCTGGCGCCCTGTACTGAAGGGCACGTCCCACACGTCTCACGCGTTCCATTCCCTGGCGCCCTGTACTGAAGGGCGCGACCAGCTTGTTTCACGCGTTCCATTCCCTGGTGCCCTGTACTGAAGGGCACGTCCCACACGTCTCACGCGTTCCATTCCCTGGCGCCCCTGTACTGAAGGGCACGTCCCACACGTCTCACGCGTTCCATTCCCTGGCGCCCTGTACTGAAGGGCGCGCCCCACACGTCTCACGCGTTCCATTCCCTGGCGCCCTGTACTGAAGGGCACGCCCCACACGTCTCACGCGTTCCTTTCCCTGGCACCCTGTACTGAAGGGCACGTCCCACACGTCTCACGCGTTCCATTCCCTGGCGCCCTGTACTGAAGGGCACGCCCCACACGTCTCACGCGTTCCATTCCCTGGCGCCCTGTACTGAAGGGCACGTCCCACACGTCTCACGCGTTCCATTCCCTGGCGCCCTGTACTGAAGGGCACGTCCCACACGTCTCACGCGTTCCATTCCCTGGCGCCCTGTACTGAAGGGCACGTCCCACACGTCTCACGCGTTCCATTCCCTGGCACCCTGTACTGAAGGGCACGTCCCACACGTCTCACGCGTTCCATTCCCTGGCGCCCTGTACTGAAGGGCACGTCCCACACGTCTCACGCGTTCCATTCCCTGGCGCCCCTGTACTGAAGGGCACGTCCCACACGTCTCACGCGTTCCATTCCCTGGCGCCCTGTACTGAAGGGCACGTCCCACACGTCTCACGCGTTCCATTCCCTGGCGCCCTGTACTGAAGGGCACGTCCCACACGTCTCACGCGTTCCATTCCCTGGCGCCCCTGTACTGAAGGGCGCGTCCCACACGTCTCACGCGTTCCATTCCCTGGCGCCCTGTACTGAAGGGCGCGTCCCACACGTCTCACGCGTTCCATTCCCTGGTGCCCTGTACTGAAGGGCACATCCCACACGTCTCACGCGTTCCATTCCCTGGTGCCCTGTACTGAAGGGCACATCCCACACGTCTCACGCGTTCCATTCCCTGGCACCCTGTACTGAAGGGCACGTCCCACACGTCTCACGCGTTCCATTCCCTGGCGCCCTGTACTGAAGGGCACGTCCCACACGTCTCACGCGTTCCATTCCCTGGCGCCCCTGTACTGAAGGGCACGCCCCACACGTCTCACGCGTTCCATTCCCTGGCGCCCCTGTACTGAAGGGCACGTCCCACACGTCTCACGCGTTCCATTCCCTGGCACCCTGTACTGAAGGGCACGTCCCACACGTCTCACGCGTTCCATTCCCTGGCGCCCTGTACTGAAGGGCACGTCCCACACGTCTCACACGTTCCATTCCCTGGCGCCCTGTACTGAAGGGCACGCCCCACACGTCTCACGCGTTCCATTCCCTGGTGCCCTGTACTGAAGGGCACGTCCCACACGTCTCACGCGTTCCATTCCCTGGCGTCCTGTACTGAAGGGCACGTCCCACACGTCTCACGCGTTCCATTCCCTGGCGCCCTGTACTGAAGGGCACGTCCCACACGTCTCACGCGTTCCATTCCCTGGCGCCCGGTACTGAAGGGCACGTCCCACACGTCTCACGCGTTCCATTCCCTGGCGCCCTGTACTGAAGGGCACGTCCCACACGTCTCACGCGTTCCATTCCCTGGCGCCCTGTACTGAAGGGCACGTCCCACACGTCTCACGCGTTCCATTCCCTGGCGCCCTGTACTGAAGGGCACGTCCCACACGTCTCACGCGTTCCATTCCCTGGCGCCCTGTACTGAAGGGCACGTCCCACACGTCTCACGCGTTCCATTCCCTGGCGCCCGGTACTGAAGGGCGCGTCCCACACGTCTCACGCGTTCCATTCCCTGGCGCCCTGTACTGAAGGGCACGTCCCACACGTCTCACGCGTTCCATTCCCTGGCGCCCCTGTACTGAAGGGCACGTCCCACACGTCTCACGCGTTCCATTCCCTGGCACCCGGTACTGAAGGGCACGTCCCACACGTCTCACGCGTTCCATTCCCTGGCACCCTGTACTGAAGGGCACGTCCCACACGTCTCACACGTTCCATTCCCTGGCGCCCCTGTACTGAAGGGCACGTCCCACACGTCTCACGCGTTCCATTCCCTGGCGCCCTGTACTGAAGGGCGCGTCCCACACGTCTCACGCGTTCCATTCCCTGGCGCCCCTGTACTGAAGGGCACGTCCCACACGTCTCACGCGTTCCATTCCCTGGCGCCCTGTACTGAAGGGCACATCCCACACGTCTCACGCGTTCCATTCCCTGGTGCCCTGTACTGAAGGGCACGTCCCACACGTCTCACGCGTTCCATTCCCTGGCGCCCTGTACTGAAGGGCACGTCCCACACGTCTCACGCGTTCCATTCCCTGGCGCCCCTGTACTGAAGGGCACATCCCACACGTCTCACGCGTTCCATTCCCTGGCGCCCCTGTACTGAAGGGCACGTCCCACACGTCTCACACGTTCCATTCCCTGGCGCCCTGTACTGAAGGCGCGTCCCACACGTCTCACACGTTCCATTCCCTGGCGCCCTGTACTGAAGGGCACGTCCCACACGTCTCACGCGTTCCATTCCCTGGCGCCCTGTACTGAAGGGCACGTCCCACACGTCTCACGCGTTCCATTCCCTGGCGCCCTGTACTGAAGGGCACGTCCCACACGTCTCACACGTTCCATTCCCTGGCGCCCCTGTACTGAAGGGCACGTCCCACACGTCTCACACGTTCCATTCCCTGGCGCCCTGTACTGAAGGGCGCGTCCCACACGTCTCACGCGTTCCATTCCCTGGCGCCCTGTACTGAAGGGCACGTCCCACACGTCTCACGCGTTCCATTCCCTGGCGCCCTGTACTGAAGGGCACGTACCACACGTCTCACGCGTTCCATTCCCTGGCGCCCCTGTACTGAAGGGCACGTCCCACACGTCTCACGCGTTCCATTCCCTGGCGCCCCTGTACTGAAGGGCACGTCCCACACGTCTCACGCGTTCCATTCCCTGGCGCCCTGTACTGAAGGGCACGTCCCACACGTCTCACGCGTTCCATTCCCTGGCGCCCCTGTACTGAAGGGCACGTCCCACACGTCTCACGCGTTCCATTCCCTGGCGCCCCTGTACTGAAAGGAAACGTCCCACACATCTCACGCGTTCCATTCCCTGGCGCCCCTGTACTGAAGGGCCCGTCCCACACGTCTCACGCGTTCCATTCCCTGGCGCCCCTGTACTGAAGGGCGCGTCCCACACGTCTCACGCGTTCCATTCCCTGGCGCCCTGTACTGAAGGGCACGTCCCACACGTCTCACGCGTTCCATTCCCTGGCGCCCTGTACTGAAGGGCGCGTCCCACACGTCTCACGCGTTCCATTCCCTGGCACCCGGTACTGAAGGGCACGTCCCACACGTCTCACACGTTCCATTCCCTGGCGCCCCTGTACTGAAGGGCGCGTCCCACACGTCTCACGCGTTCCATTCCCTGGCACCCTGTACTGAAGGGCACGTCCCACACGTCTCACGCGTTCCATTCCCTGGCGCCCCTGTACTGAAGGGCACGTCCCACACGTCTCACGCGTTCCATTCCCTGGCGCCCTGTACTGAAGGGCACGTCCCACACGTCTCACGCGTTCCATTCCCTGGCGCCCTGTACTGAAGGGCACGTCCCACACGTCTCACGCGTTCCATTCCCTGGCGCCCTGTACTGAAGGGCGCGACCAGCTTGTTTCACGCGTTCCATTCCCTGGCGCCCCTGTACTGAAGGGCACGTCCCACACGTCTCACGCGTTCCATTCCCTGGCGCCCTGTACTGAAGGGCGCGCCCCACACGTCTCACGCGTTCCATTCCCTGGCGCCCTGTACTGAAGGGCACGCCCCACACGTCTCACGCGTTCCTTTCCCTGGCACCCTGTACTGAAGGGCACGTCCCACACGTCTCACGCGTTCCATTCCCTGGCGCCCTGTACTGAAGGGCACGCCCCACACGTCTCACGCGTTCCATTCCCTGGCGCCCTGTACTGAAGGGCACGTCCCACACGTCTCACGCGTTCCATTCCCTGGCGCCCCTGTACTGAAGGGCACGCCCCACACGTCTCACGCGTTCCATTCCCTGGCGCCCCTGTACTGAAGGGCACGTCCCACACGTCTCACGCGTTCCATTCCCTGGCGCTCTGTACTGAAGGGCACATCCCACACGTCTCACGCGTTCCATTCCCTGGCGCCCTGTACTGAAGGGCACGTCCCACACGTCTCACGCGTTCCATTCCCTGGCGCCCTGTACTGAAGGGCACGCCCCACACGTCTCACACGTTCCATTCCCTGGCGCCCCTGTACTGAAGGCGCGTCCCACACGTCTCACACGTTCCATTCCCTGGCGCCCTGTACTGAAGGGCACGTCCCACACGTCTCACGCGTTCCATTCCCTGGCGCCCTGTACTGAAGGGTACGACCAGCTTGTTTCACGCGTTCCATTCCCTGGCGCCCCTGTACTGAAGGGCACGTCCCACACGTCTCACGCGTTCCATTCCCTGGCGCCCCTGTACTGAAGGGCACATCCCACACGTCTCACGCGTTCCATTCCCTGGCGCCCCTGTACTGAAGGGCACGTCCCACACGTCTCACACGTTCCATTCCCTGGCGCCCTGTACTGAAGGCGCGTCCCACACGTCTCACACGTTCCATTCCCTGGCGCCCTGTACTGAAGGGCACGTCCCACACGTCTCACGCGTTCCATTCCCTGGCGCCCTGTACTGAAGGGCACGTCCCACACGTCTCACGCGTTCCATTCCCTGGCGCCCTGTACTGAAGGGCACGTCCCACACGTCTCACGCGTTCCATTCCCTGGCGCCCTGTACTGAAGGGCACGTCCCACACGTCTCACACGTTCCATTCCCTGGCGCCCCTGTACTGAAGGGCACGTCCCACACGTCTCACACGTTCCATTCCCTGGCGCCCTGTACTGAAGGGCGCGTCCCACACGTCTCACGCGTTCCATTCCCTGGCGCCCTGTACTGAAGGGCACGTCCCACACGTCTCACGCGTTCCATTCCCTGGCGCCCTGTACTGAAGGGCACGTACCACACGTCTCACGCGTTCCATTCCCTGGCGCCCCTGTACTGAAGGGCACGTCCCACACGTCTCACGCGTTCCATTCCCTGGCGCCCCTGTACTGAAGGGCGCGTCCCACATGTCTCACGCGTTCCATTCCCTGGCGCCCTGTACTGAAGGGCACGTCCCACACGTCTCACGCGTTCCATTCCCTGGCGCCCTGTACTGAAGGGCACGTCCCACACGTCTCACGCGTTCCATTCCCTGGCACCCTGTACTGAAAGGAAACGTCCCACACATCTCACGCGTTCCATTCCCTGGCGCCCCTGTACTGAAGGGCCCGTCCCACACGTCTCACGCGTTCCATTCCCTGGCGCCCCTGTACTGAAGGGCGCGTCCCACACGTCTCACGCGTTCCATTCCCTGGCGCCCTGTACTGAAGGGCACGTCCCACACGTCTCACGCGTTCCATTCCCTGGCGCCCTGTACTGAAGGGCGCGTCCCACACGTCTCACGCGTTCCATTCCCTAGCACCCGGTACTGAAGGGCACGTCCCACACGTCTCACACGTTCCATTCCCTGGCGCCCCTGTACTGAAGGGCGCGTCCCACACGTCTCACGCGTTCCATTCCCTGGCACCCTGTACTGAAGGGCACGTCCCACACGTCTCACGCGTTCCATTCCCTGGTGCCCTGTACTGAAGGGCACGTCCCACACGTCTCACGCGTTCCATTCCCTGGCGCCCTGTACTGAAGGGCACGTCCCACAGGTCTCACGCGTTCCATTCCCTGGCGCCCTGTACTGAAGGGCACGTCCCACACGTCTCACGCGTTCCATTCCCTGGCGCCCTGTACTGAAGGGCACGTCCCACACGTCTCACGCGTTCCATTCCCTGGCGCCCTGTACTGAAGGGCACGTCCCACACGTCTCACGCGTTCCATTCCCTGGCGCCCTGTACTGAAGGGCACGTCCCACACGTCTCACGCGTTCCATTCTCTGCCACCCTGTACTGAAGGGCACGTCCCACACGTCTCACGCGTTCCATTCCCTGGCGCCCTGTACTGAAGGGCACGTCCCACACGTCTCACGCGTTCCATTCCCTGGCGCCCTGTACTGAAGGGCACGTCCCACACGTCTCACGCGTTCCATTCCCTGGCGCCCTGTACTGAAGGGCACGTCCCACACGTCTCACGCGTTCCATTCCCTAGCGCCCTGTACTGAAGGGCACGTCCCACACGTCTCACGCGTTCCATTCCCTGGCGCCCTGTACTGAAGGGCACGTCCCACACGTCTCACGCGTTCCATTCCCTGGCGCCCTGTACTGAAGGGCACATCCCACACATCTCACGCGTTCCATTCCCTGGCGCCCCTGTACTGAAGGGCACGCCCCACACGTCTCACGCGTTCCATTCCCTGGCGCCCCTGTACTGAAGGGCACATCCCACACGTCTCACGCGTTCCATTCCCTGGCGCCCTGTACTGAAGGGCACATCCCACACATCTCACGCGTTCCATTCCCTGGCGCCCCTGTACTGAAGGGCACGCCCCACACGTCTCACGCGTTCCATTCCCTGGCGCCCCTGTACTGAAGGGCGCGTCCCACACGTCTCACGCGTTCCATTCCCTGGCGCCCCTGTACTGAAGGGCACGTCCCACACGTCTCACGCGTTCCATTCCCTGGCGCCCCTGTACTGAAGGGCACATCCCACACGTCTCACGCGTTCCATTCCCTGGCGCCCCTGTACTGAAAGGAAACGTCCCACACGTCTCACGCGTTCCATTCCCTGGCACCCGTTACTGAAGGGCACGTCCCACAAGTCTCACGCGTTCCATTCCCTGGCGCCCTGTACTGAAGGGCACGTCCCACACGTCTCACGCGTTCCATTCCCTGGCGCCCTATACTGAAGGGCGCGTCCCACACGTCTCACGCGTTCCATTCCCTGGCACCCGTTACTGAAGGGCACGTCCCACAAGTCTCACGCGTTCCATTCCCTGGCGCCCTGTACTGAAGGGCACGTCCCACACGTCTCACGCGTTCCATTCCCTGGCGCCCTGTACTGAAGGGCACGTCCCACACGTCTCACGCGTTCCATTCCCTGGCGCCCTGTACTGAAGGGCGCGTCCCACACGTCTCACGCGTTCCATTCCCTGGCGCCCCTGTACTGAAGGGCACGTCCCACACGTCTCACGCATTCCATTCCCTGGCGCCCTGTACTGAAGGGCACGTCCCACACGTCTCACGCGTTCCATTCCCTGGCGCCCTGTACTGAAGGGCACGTCCCACACGTCTCACGCGTTCCATTCCCTGGCGCCCCTGTACTGAAGGGCACGCCCCACACGTCTCACGCGTTCCATTCACTGGCGCCCTGTACTGAAGGGCACGTCCCACACGTCTCACGCGTTCCATTCCCTGGCGCCCTGTACTGAAGGGCGCGTCCCACACGTCTCACGCGTTCCATTCCCTGGTGCCCTGTACT
This sequence comes from Ascaphus truei, assembly GCF_040206685.1. Lineage (NCBI taxonomy): Eukaryota > Metazoa > Chordata > Amphibia > Anura > Ascaphidae > Ascaphus > Ascaphus truei. The sequence continues at coordinate 552,166,356 of NC_134483.1, forward strand.
GAAGGGCACGTCCCACACGTCTCACGCGTTCCATTCCCTGGCGCCCTGTACTGAAGGGCACGTCCCACACGTCTCACGCGTTCCATTCCCTGGCGCCCTGTACTGAAGGGCACGTCCCACACGTCTCACGCGTTCCATTCCCTGGCGCCCTGTACTGAAGGGCACGTCCCACACATCTCACGCGTTCCATTCCCTGGCGCCCCTGTACTGAAGGGTACGACCAGCTTGTTTCACGCGTTCCATTCCCTGGCGCCCCTGTACTGAAGGGCACGTCCCACACGTCTCACGCGTTCCATTCCCTGGCGCCCTGTACTGAAGGGCGCGCCCCACACGTCTCACGCGTTCCATTCCCTGGCGCCCTGTACTGAAGGGCACGCCCCACACGTCTCACGCGTTCCATTCCCTGGCGCCCCTGTACTGAAGGGCACGTCCCACACGTCTCACGCGTTCCATTCCCTGGCGCCCCTGTACTGAAGGGCACGTCCCACACGTCTCACGCGTTCCATTCCCTGGCGCCCCTGTACTGAAGGGCACGTCCCACACGTCTCACACGTTCCATTCCCTGGCGCCCTGTACTGAAGGGCACGCCCCACACGTCTCACGCGTTCCATTCCCTGGCGCCCTGTACTGAAGGGCACGCCCCACACGTCTCACGCGTTCCATTCCCTGGCGCCCTGTACTGAAGGGCACGTCCCACACGTCTCACGCGTTCCATTCCCTGGCGCCCTGTACTGAAGGGCACGTCCCACACGTCTCACGCGTTCCATTCCCTGGCGCCCTGTACTGAAGGGCACGTCCCACACGTCTCACGCGTTCCATTCCCTGGCACCCTGTACTGAAAGGAAACGTCCCACACATCTCACGCGTTCCATTCCCTGGCGCCCCTGTACTGAAGGGCGCGTCCCACACGTCTCACGCGTTCCATTCCCTGGCGCCCTGTACTGAAGGGCACGTCCCACACGTCTCACGCGTTCCATTCCCTGGCGCCCCTGTACTGAAGGGCACGTCCCACACGTCTCACGCGTTCCATTCCCTGGCACCCGGTACTGAAGGGCACGTCCCACACGTCTCACACGTTCCATTCCCTGGCGCCCCTGTACTGAAGGGCGCGTCCCACACGTCTCACGCGTTCCATTCCCTGGCACCCTGTACTGAAGGGCACGTCCCACACGTCTCACGCGTTCCATTCCCTGGCGCCCCTGTACTGAAGGGCGCGTCCCACACGTCTCACGCGTTCCATTCCCTGGCGCCCCTGTACTGAAGGGCACGTCCCACACGTCTCACGCGTTCCATTCCCTGGCGCCCTGTACTGAAGGGCACGTCCCACACGTCTCACGCGTTCCATTCCCTGGTGCCCTCTACTGAAGGGCCCGTCCCACACGTCTCACGCGTTCCATTCCCTGGCGCCCTGTACTGAAGGGCGCGTCCCACACGTTTCACGCGTTCCATTCCCTGGCGCCCTGTACTGAAGGGCACGTCCCACACGTCTCACGCGTTCCATTCTCTGCCACCCTGTACTGAAGGGCACGTCCCACACGTCTCACGCGTTCCATTCCCTGGCGCCCTGTACTGAAGGGCACGTCCCACACGTCTCACGCGTTCCATTCCCTGGCGCCCTGTACTGAAGGGCACGTCCCACACGTCTCACGCGTTCCATTCCCTGGCGCCCTGTACTGAAGGGCACGTCCCACACGTCTCACGCGTTCCATTCCCTGGCGCCCTGTACTGAAGGGCACGTCCCACACGTCTCACGCGTTCCATTCCCTGGCGCCCTGTACTGAAGGGCACGTCCCACACGTCTCACGCGTTCCATTCCCTGGCGCCCTGTACTGAAGGGCACATCCCACACATCTCACGCGTTCCATTCCCTGGCGCCCCTGTACTGAAGGGCACGTCCCACACGTCTCACGCGTTCCATTCCCTGGCGCCCTGTACTGAAGGGCACGTCCCACACGTCTCACGCGTTCCATTCCCTGGCGCCCTGTACTGAAGGGCACGTCCCACACGTCTCACGCGTTCCATTCCCTGGCGCCCTGTACTGAAAGGAAACGTCCCACACATCTCACGCGTTCCATTCCCTGGCGCCCGGTACTGAAGGGCACGTCCCACACGTCTCACGCGTTCCATTCCCTGGCACCCTGTACTGAAAGGAAACGTCCCACACATCTCACGCGTTCCATTCCCTGGCGCCCTATACTGAAGGGCGCGTCCCACACGTCTCACGCGTTCCATTCCCTGGCACCCGTTACTGAAGGGCACGTCCCACAAGTCTCACGCGTTCCATTCCCTGGCGCCCTGTACTGAAGGGCACGTCCCACACGTCTCACGCGTTCCATTCCCTGGCGCCCCTGTACTGAAGGGCACGTCCCACACGTCTCACGCATTCCATTCCCTGGCGCCCTGTACTGAAGGGCACGTCCCACACGTCTCACGCGTTCCATTCCCTGGCGCCCTGTACTGAAGGGCACGTCCCACACGTCTCACGCGTTCCATTCCCTGGCGCCCTGTACTGAAGGGCACGTCCCACACGTCTCACGCGTTCCATTCCCTGGTGCCCTGTACTGAAGGGCACGCCCCACACGTCTCACGCGTTCCATTCACTGGCGCCCTGTACTGAAGGGCACGTCCCACACGTCTCACGCGTTCCATTCCCTGGTGCCCTGTACTGAAGGGCGCGTCCCACACGTCTCACGCGTTCCATTCCCTGGTGCCCTGTACTGAAGGGCACGCCCCACACGTCTCACGCGTTCCATTCCCTGGCGCCCTGTACTGAAGGGCACGTCCCACACGTCTCACGCGTTCCATTCCCTGGCGCCCTGTACTGAAGGGCACGTCCCACACGTCTCACGCGTTCCATTCCCTGGCGCCCTGTACTGAAGGGCACGTCCCACACGTCTCACGCGTTCCATTCCCTGGCGCCCTGTACTGAAGGGCACGTCCCACACGTCTCACGCGTTCCATTCCCTGGCGCCCTGTACTGAAGGGCACGTCCCACACGTCTCACGCGTTCCATTCCCTGGCGCCGTGTACTGAAGGGCGCGACCAGCTTGTTTCACGCGTTCCATTCCCTGGCGCCCCTGTACTGAAGGGCACGTCCCACACGTCTCACGCGTTCCATTCCCTGGCGCCCTGTACTGAAGGGCGCGCCCCACACGTCTCACGCGTTCCATTCCCTGGCGCCCTGTACTGAAGGGCACGCCCCACACGTCTCACGCGTTCCATTCCCTGGCACCCTGTACTGAAGGGCACGTCCCACACGTCTCACGCGTTCCATTCCCTGGCGCCCTGTACTGAAGGGCACGCCCCACACGTCTCACGCGTTCCATTCCCTGGCGCCCTGTACTGAAGGGCACGTCCCACACGTCTCACGCGTTCCATTCCCTGGCGCCCTGTACTGAAGGGCGCGTCCCACACGTCTCACGCGTTCCATTCCCTGGCGCCCTGTACTGAAGGGCACGTCCCACACGTCTCACACGTTCCATTCCCTGGCGCCCTGTACTGAAGGGCACGTCCCACACGTCTCACGCGTTCCATTCCCTGGCGCCCCTGTACTGAAGGGCACGTCCCACACGTCTCACGCGTTCCATTCCCTGGCGCCCTGTACTGAAGGGCACGTCCCACACGTCTCACGCGTTCCATTCCCTGGCGCCCTGTACTGAAGGGCACGTCCCACACATCTCACGCGTTCCATTCCCTGGCGCCCCTGTACTGAAGGGTACGACCAGCTTGTTTCACGCGTTCCATTCCCTGGCGCCCCTGTACTGAAGGGCACGTCCCACACGTCTCACGCGTTCCATTCCCTGGCGCCCTGTACTGAAGGGCGCGCCCCACACGTCTCACGCGTTCCATTCCCTGGCGCCCTGTACTGAAGGGCACGCCCCACACGTCTCACGCGTTCCATTCCCTGGCGCCCCTGTACTGAAGGGCACGTCCCACACGTCTCACGCGTTCCATTCCCTGGCGCCCTGTACTGAAGGGCACGCCCCACACGTCTCACGCGCTCCATTCCCTGGCGCCCTGTACTGAAGGGCACTCCCCACACGTCTCACGCGTTCCATTCCCTGGCGCCCTGTACTGAAGGGCACGTCCCACATGTCTCACGCGTTCCATTCCCTGGCGCCCCTGTACTGAAGGGTACGACCCACACGTCTCACGCGTTCCATTCCCTGGCGCCCTGTACTGAAGGGCACGTCCCACACGTCTCACGCGTTCCATTCCCTGGCGCCCCTGTACTGAAGGGTACGACCCACATGTCTCACGCGTTCCATTCCCTGGCGCCCCTGTACTGAAGGGTACGACCAGCTTGTTTCACGCGTTCCATTCCCTGGCGCCCCTGTACTGAAGGGCGCGTCCCACATGTCTCACGCATTCCATTCCCTGGCGCCCTGTACTGAAGGGCACGCCCCACACGTCTCACGCGTTCCATTCCCTGGCGCCCTGTACTGAAGGGCACGTCCCACACGTCTCACGCGTTCCATTCGCTGGCGCCCCTGTACTGAAGGGCACGTCCCACACGTCTCACGCGTTCCATTCCCTGGCGCCCCTGTACTGAAGGGCGCGTCCCACACGTCTCACGCGTTCCATTCCCTGGCGCCCTGTACTGAAGGGCACGTCCCACACGTCTCACACGTTCCATTCCCTGGCGCCCTGTACTGAAGGGCACGTCCCACACGTCTCACGCGTTCCATTCCCTGGCGCCCTGTACTGAAGGGCACGTCCCACACGTCTCACGCGTTCCATTCCCTGGCGCCCCTGTACTGAAGGGCACGTCCCACACGTCTCACGCGTTCCATTCCCTGGCGCCCTGTACTGAAGGGAACGTCCCACACGTCTCACGCGTTCCGTTCCCTGGCGCCCCTGTACTGAAGGGCACGTCCCACACGTCTCACGCGTTCCATTCCCTGGCGCCCTGTACTGAAGGGCGCGTCCCACACGTCTCACGCGTTCCATTCCCTGGCGCCCTGTACTGAAGGGCACGTCCCACACGTCTCACGCGTTCCATTCCCTGGTGCCCTGTACTGAAGGGCACGTCCCACACGTCTCACGCGTTCCATTCCCTGGCGCCCTGTACTGAAGGGCGCGTCCCACACGTCTCATGCGTTCCATTCCCTGGCGCCCTGTACTGAAGGGCACGTCCCACACGTCTCACGCGTTCCATTCCCTGGCGCCCTGTACTGAAGGGCACGTCCCACACGTCTCACGCGTTCCATTCCCTGGCGCCCCTGTACTGAAGGGCACGTCCCACACGTCTCACGCGTTCCATTCCCTGGCGCCCTGTACTGAAGGACACGTCCCACACGTCTCACGCGTTCCATTCCCTGGCGCCCTGTACTGAAGGGCACGTCCCACACGTCTCACGCGTTCCATTCCCTGGCGCCCTGTACTGAAGGGCACGTCCCACACGTCTCACGCGTTCCATTCCCTGGCGCCCCTGTACTGAAGGGCGCGCCCCACACGTCTCACGCGTTCCATTCCCTGGCGCCCTGTACTGAAGGGCACGCCCCACACGTCTCACGCGTTCCATTCCCTGGCGCCCTGTACTGAAGGGCACGTCCCACACGTCTCACGCGTTCCTTTCCCTGGCGCCCTGTACTGAAGGGCACGTCCCACACGTCTCACGCGTTCCATTCCCTGGCGCCCTGTACTGAAGGGTACGACCAGCTTGTTTCACGCGTTCCATTCCCTGGCGCCCCTGTACTGAAGGGCACGTCCCACACGTCTCACGCGTTCCTTTCCCTGGCGCCCCTGTACTGAAGGGCACGCCCCACACGTCTCACGCGTTCCATTCCCTGGCGCCCTGTACTGAAGGGCGCGCCCCACACGTCTCACGCGTTCCATTCCCTGGCGCCCTGTACTGAAGGGCACGCCCCACACGTCTCACGCGTTCCATTCCCTGGCGACCCTGTACTGAAGGGCACGTCCCACACGTCTCACGCGTTCCATTCCCTGGCGCCCCTGTACTGAAGGGCACGTCCCACACGTCTCACACGTTCCATTCCCTGGCGCCCTGTACTGAAGGGCACGCCCCACACGTCTCACGCGTTCCATTCCCTGGCGCCCTGTACTGAAGGGCGCGTCCCACACGTCTCACGCATTCCATTCCCTGGCGCCCCTGTACTGAAGGGCACGTCCCACACGTCTCACACGTTCCATTCCCTGGCACCCTGTACTGAAGGGCACGTCCCACACGTCTCACGCGTTCCATTCCCTGGTGCCCTGTACTGAAGGGCACGCCCCACACGTCTCACGCGTTCCATTCCCTGGCGCCCTGTACTGAAGGGCACGCCCCACACGTCTCACGCGTTCCATTTCCTGGCGCCCTGTACTGAAGGGCACGCCCCACACGTCTCACGCGCTCCATTCCCTGGCGCCCTGTACTGAAGGGCACTCCCCACACGTCTCACGCGTTCCATTCCCTGGCGCCCTGTACTGAAGGGCACGTCCCACATGTCTCACGCGTTCCATTCCCTGGCGCCCTGTACTGAAGGGCACGTCCCACACGTCTCACGCGTTCCATTCCCTGGCGCCCCTGTACTGAAGGGCACGTCCCACACGTCTCACGCGTTCCATTCCCTGGCGCCCTGTACTGAAGGGCACGTCCCACACGTCTCACGCGTTCCATTCCCTGGCGCCCCTGTACTGAAGGGTACGACCCACATGTCTCACGCGTTCCATTCCCTGGCGCCCCTGTACTGAAGGGTACGACCAGCTTGTTTCACGCGTTCCATTCCCTGGCGCCCCTGTACTGAAGGGCGCGTCCCACATGTCTCACGCGTTCCATTCCCTGGCGCCCTGTACTGAAGGGCACGTCCCACACGTCTCACGCGTTCCATTCCCTGGCGCCCTGTACTGAAGGGCACGTCCCACACGTCTCACGCGTTCCATTCCCTGGCGCCCCTGTACTGAAGGGCACGTCCCACACGTCTCACGCGTTCCATTCCCTGGCGCCCCTGTACTGAAGGGCGCGTCCCACACGTCTCACGCGTTCCATTCCCTGGCGCCCTGTACTGAAGGGCACGTCCCACACGTCTCACGCGTTCCATTCCCTGGCGCCCTGTACTGAAGGGCACGCCCCACACGTCTCACGCGTTCCATTCCCTGGCGCCCTGTACTGAAGGGCATGTCCCACACGTCTCACGCGTTCCATTCCCTGGCGCCCCTGTACTGAAGGGCAAACTGTCACAGGAGACCAGGCAATTTACACCTTTTTCACCGGGATCATTCACTGAGCAAAATAAGGTAATGAAATAAATTGAGGTTTATTCAAACAAATTTGCTTACACACAATGGAACACAAAACACAGACAAAAAGATACACTTACTGGAGCTCTAGCGTCGGAAACGAGCCCCTCCTGTGTGCAGGAAACACTAATTAAGAGTTTTACCCTGACCGGGACATAGCTCGGAATCTCCTGGTTCCCAAATCGGCGAGAAGTTCCACACCCCCCCGCTCCCTTCTCTTCTGAGAACATGGACTCTTTTGACCGCGAGCTACCACCGATCCTCTAGAAATGAAATCGACATCAGATCCCAGCCACGTCCGTTACGATTGATTTTGAGAACTTGGACGCAAAAGTCGGGACTTAGTCTCTGGCGGGCAGAATTTCCTGGCTTGGATCTGAGCCGGTGGCTCTGCTATTCGCACAGAAGCAACTTTGAAAAATCCGCCCACGCTTTTTCTACCAAAGAACTCTAAACTGATTTGCTCACAGGTTCTCTATAGTATTCTGAGTTTCATAATAACAGAGGCATGTAATACACTATCCCATATAATAACTAAGGCATGTGATACACTATCCCATATAATAACAGAGGCATGTGATACACTATCCCATATAATAACAGAGGCATGTGATACACTATCCCATATAATAACAGAGGCATGTGATACACTATCCCATATAATAACTAAGGCATGTGATACACTATCCCATATAATAACAGAGGTATGTGATACACTATCCCATATAATAACAGAGGCATGTAATACACTATCCCATATAAAAACAGAGGCATGTAATACACTATCCCATATAATAACAGAGGCATGTGATACACTATCCCATATAATAACAGAGGCATGTAATACACTATCCCATATAATAACTAAGGCATGTGATACACTATCCCATATAATAACAGAGGCATGTAATACACTATCCCATATAATAACTAAGGCATGTAATAAACTATCCCATATAATAACAGAGGCATGTAATACACTATCCCATATAATAACAGAGGGGTGATACACTATTCCATATAATAACAGAGGCATGTAATACACTATCCCATATAATAACAGAGGCATGTGATACACTATCCCATATAATAACAGAGGCATGTAATACACTATCCCATATAATAACAGAGGCATGTGATACACTATCCCATATAATAACAGAGGCATGTGATACACTATCCCATATAATAACAGAGGCATGTGATACACTATCCCATATAATAACAGAGGCATGTAATACACTATCCCATATAATAACAGAGGCATGTAATACACTATCCCATATAATAAGAGAGGGGTGTAATACACTATCCCATATAATAACAGAGGCATGTAATACACTATCCCATATAATAACAGAGGCATGTAATACACTATCCCATATAATAACAGAGGCATGTGATACACTATCCCATATAATAACAGAGGGTGTAATACACTATTTATATAATAACAGAGGCATGTGATACACTATCCCATATAATAACAGAGGCATGTAATACACTATCCCATATAATAACAGAGGCATGTAATACACTATCCCATATAATAACAGAGGCATGTAATACACTATCCCATATAATAACAGAGGCATGTAATACACTATCCCATATAATAACAGAGGCATGTGATACACTATCCCATATAATAACAGAGGGTGTAATACACTATCCCATATAATAACAGAGGCATGTGATACACTATCCCATATAATAACAGAGGCATGTGATACACTATCCCATATAATAACAGAGGCATGTAATACACTATCCCATATAATAACAGAGGCATGTAATACACTATCCCATATAATAACAGAGGCATGTAATACACTATCCCATATAATAACAGAGGCATGTAATACACTATCCCATATAATAACAGAGGCATGTGATACACTATCCCATATAATAACAGAGGGTGTAATACACTATCCCATATAATAACAGAGGCATGTGATACACTATCCCATATAATAACAGAGGCATGTGATACACTATCCCATATAATAACAGAGGCATGTAATACACTATCCCATATAATAACAGAGGCATGTAATACACTATCCCATATAATAACAGAGGCATGTGATACACTATCCCATATAATAACAGAGGCATGTAATACACTATCCCATATAATAACAGAGGCATATAATAAACTATCCCATATAATAACAGAGGCATGTGATACACTATCCCATATAATAACAGAGGCATGTAATACACTATCCCATATAATAACAGAGGGGTGTAATACACTATCCCATATAATAACAGAGGCATGTAATACACTATCCCATATAATAACAGAGGGTGTAATACACTATCCCATATAATAACAGAGGCATGTGATACACTATCCCATATAATAACAGAGGCATGTGATACACTATCCCATATAATAACAGAGGGTGTAATACACTATCCCATATAATAACAGAGGCATGTGATACACTATCCCATATAATTACAGAGGCATGTAATACACTATCCCATATAATAACAGAGGCATGTAATACACTATCCCATATAATAACAGAGGCATGTGATACTCTATTCCATATAATAACAGAGACATGTAATACACTATCCCATATAATAACAGAGGCATGTGATACACTATCCCATATAATAACAGAGGAATGTAATAAACTATCCCATATAATAACAGAGGCATGTAATACACTATCCCATATAATAACAGCGGCATGTAATACACTATCCCATATAATAACAGAAAGGTGTAATACACTGTCCCATATAATAACAGAGGCATGTGATACACTATCCCATATAATAACAGTGGGGTGTAATACACTATCCCATATAATAACAGAGGCATGTGATACACTATCCCATATAATAACAGAGGAATGTAATAAACTATCCCATATAATAACAGAGGAATGTAATAAACTATCCCATATAATAACAGAGGGTGTAATACACTATCCCATATAATAACAGATGAATGTAATAAACTATCCCATATAATAACAGAGGCATGTGATACACTATCCCATATAATAACAGAGGAATGTAATAAACTATCCCATATAATAACAGAGGCATGTAATAAACTATCCCATATAATAACAGAGGCATGCAATACACTATCCCATATAATAACAGAGGCATGTAATACACTATCCCATATAATAACAGAAGGGGGTGATACACTATCCCATATATAAACAGAGGGGTGATACACTATCCCATATAATTACAGAGGCATGTAATACACTATCCCATATAATAACAGAGGCATGTGATACACTAACCCATATAATTACAGAGGCATGTAATACACTATCCCATATAATAACAGTGGGGTGTAATACACTATCCTATATAATTACTGAGGCATGTCATACACTATCCCATATAATCAGTGGTTGACAAATCACCAAAAAATCTACTCACCACACAAAAAAATCTACTCACCACCTAGTACCAAACGTGTGCTGCTTGGGCCAATATTTACTCGCCCGGGGGTTAAATCCACTCGGCCGGGGCGAGCAAATCTATAGGTATGTCGAACACTGCATTTAATAACAGAAGGGTGTAATACACTATCCCATATAATAACATAAGTGTGTAATACACTATCCCATATAATAACAGAAAGGTGTAATACACTATCCCATATAATAATAGAGGCATGTAATATACTATCCCATATAATAACAGAGGCATGTAATACACTATCCCATATAATAACAGAGACATGTAATACACTATCCCATATAATAACAGAGGCATGTAATACACTATCCCATATAATAACAGAGGCATGTAATACACTATCCCATATAATAACAGAGGCATGTAATACACTATCACATATAATAACAGAAGCATGTAATACACTATCCCATATAATAACAGAGGCATGTGATACACTATCCCATATAATAACAGAGGCATGTAATACACTATCCCATATAATAACAGAGGCATGGGATACACTATCCCATATAATAACAGAGGCATGGGATACACTATCCCATATAATAACAGAGGCATGTAATACACTATCCCATATAATAACAGAGGCATGTAATACACTATCCCATATAATAACAGAGGGGTGTAATACACTATCCCATATAATAACAGAGGGGTGTAATACACTATCCCATATAATAACAGAGGCATGTGATACACTATCCCATATAATAACAGAGGAATGTAATAAACTATCCCATATAATAACAGAGGAATGTAATAAACTATCCCATATAATAACAGAGGGTGTAATACACTATCCCATATAATAACAGATGAATGTAATAAACTATCCCATATAATAACAGAGGCATGTGATACACTATCCCATATAATAACAGAGGAATGTAATAAACTATCCCATATAATAACAGAGGCATGTAATAAACTATCCCATATAATAAAAGAGGCATGCAATACACTATCCCATATAATAACAGAGGCATGTAATACACTATCCCATATTTTAACAGAAGGGGGTGATACACTATCCCATATAATAACAGAGGCATGTGATACACTATCCCATATAATTACAGAGGCATGTAATACACTATCCCAATATAATCAGTGGTTGACAAATCACCAAAAAATCTACTCGCCACACAAAAAAATCTACTCACCACCTAGTACCAAACGTGTGCTGCTTGTGCCAATATTTACTCGCCCGGGGGTTAAATCCACTCGCCCGGGGCGAGCAAATCTATAGGTATGTCGAACACTGCATTTAATAACAGAAGGGTGTAATACACTATCCCATATAATAACATAAGTGTGTAATACACTATCCCATATAATAACAGAAAGGTGTAATACACTATCCCATATAATAATAGAGGCATGTAATATACTATCCCATATAATAACAGAGGCATGTAATACACTATCCCATATAATAACAGAAGGGTGTAATACACTATCCCATATAATAACAGAGGCATGTAATACACTATCCCATATAATAACAGAGGAATGTAATACACTATCCCATATAATAACAGAGGCATGTAATACACTATCCCATATAATAACAGAAGCATGTAATACACTATCCCATATAATAACAGAGGCATGTGATACACTATCCCATATAATAACAGAGGCATGTAATACACTATCCCATATAATAACAGAGGCATGGGATACACTATCCCATATAATAACAGAGGCATGGGATACACTATCCCATATAATAACAGAGGCATGTAATACACTATCCCATATAATAACAGAGGCATGTAATACACTATCCCATATAATAACAGGGGGGTGTAATACACTATCCCATATAATAACAGAGGGGTGTAATACACTATCCCATATAATAACAGAGGCATGTGATACACTATCCCATATAATAACAGAGGAATGTAATAAACTATCCCATATAATAACAGAGGAATGTAATAAACTATCCCATATAATAACAGAGGGTGTAATACACTATCCCATATAATAACAGATGAATGTAATAAACTATCCCATATAATAACAGAGGCATGTGATACACTATCCCATATAATAACAGAGGAATGTAATAAACTATCCCATATAATAACAGAGGCATGTAATAAACTATCCCATATAATAACAGAGGCATGCAATACACTATCCCATATAATAACAGAGGCATGTAATACACTATCCCATATAATAACAGAAGGGGGTGATACACTATCCCATATAATAACAGAGGGGTGATACACTATCCCATATAATTACAGAGGCATGTAATACACTATCCCATATAATAACAGAGGCATGTGATACACTATCCCATATAATTACAGAGGCATGTAATACACTATCCCATATAATAACAGTGGGGTGTAATACACTATCCTATATAATTACTGAGGCATGTCATACACTATCCCATATAATCAGTGGTTGACAAATCACCAAAAAATCTACTCGCCACACAAAAAAATCTACTCACCACCTAGTAACAAACGTGTGCTGCTTGGGACAATATTTACTCGCCCGGGGGTTAAATCCACTCGGCCGGGGCGAGCAAATCTATAGGTATGTCGAACACTGCATTTAATAACAGAAGGGTGTAATACACTATCCCATATAATAACATAAGTGTGTAATACACTATCCCATATAATAACAGAAGGGTGTAATACACTATCCCATATAATAACAGAGGCATGTAATACACTATCCCATATAATAACAGAGGAATGTAATACACTATCCCATATAATAACAGAGGCATGTAATACACGATCCCATATAATAACAGAAGCATGTAATACACTATCCCATATAATAACAGAGGCATGTGATACACTATCCCATATAATAACAGAGGCATGTAATACATTATCCCATATAATAACAGAGGCATGGGATACACTATCCCATATAATAACAGAGGCATGGGATACACTATCCCATATAATAACAGAGGCATGTAATACACTATCCCATATAATAACAGAGGGGTGTAATACACTATCCCATATAATAACAGAGGCATGTAATACACTATCCCATATAATAACAGAGGGGTGTAATACACTATCCCATATAATAACAGAGGCATGTAATAAACTATCCCATATAATAACAGAGGCATGTGATACACTATCCCATATAATAACAGAGGGTGTAATACACTATCCCATATAATAACAGAGGCATGTGATACACTATCCCATATAATAACAGAGGCATGTGATACACTATCCCATATAATAACAGAGGCATGTGATACACTATCCCATATAATAACAGAGGCATGTGATACACTATCCCATATAATAACAGAGGAATGTAATACACTATCCCATATAATAACAGATGCATGTAATACACTATCCCATATAATAACAGAGGCATGTAATACACTATCCCATATAATAACAGAGGCATGTAATACACTATCCCATATAATAACAGAGACATGTAATACACTATCCCATATTATAACAGAGGCATGTAATAAACTATCCCATATAATAACAGAGGCATGTAATACACTATCCCATATTATAACAGAGGCATGTAATAAACTATCCCATATAATAACAGAGGCATGCAATACCACTATCCCATATAATAACAGAGGCATGTAATACACTATCCCATATAATAACAGAGGCATGTGATACACTATCCCATATAATAACAGAAGCATGTAATACACTATCCCATATAATAACAGAGGCATGTAATAAACTATCCCATATAATAACAGAGGCATGTGATACACTATCCCATATAATAACAGAGGCATGTAATACACTATCCCATATAATAACAGAGGCATGTAATACACTATCCCATATAATAACAGAGGGGTGTAATACACTATCCCATATAATAACAGAGGTATGTAATACACTATCCCATATAATAACAGAGGCATGTAATACACTATCCCATATAAACACAGAGGCATGTGATACACTATCCCATATAATAACAGAGGGTGTAATACACTATCCCATATAATAACAGAGGCATGTGATACACTATCCCATATAATAACAGAGGCATGTGATACACTATCCCATATAATAACAGAGGCATGTGATACACTATCCCATATAATAACAGAGGGTGTAATACACTATCCCATATAATAACAGAGGCATGTGATACACTATCCCATATAATAACAGAGGCATGTCATACACTATCCCATATAATAACAGAGGCATGTAATACACTATCCCATATAATGACAGAGGGGTGTAATACACTATCCCATATAATAACAGAGGCATGTAATACACTATCCCATATAATAACAGAGGCATGTATTACACTATCCCATATAATAACAGAGGCATGTGATACACTATCCCATATAATAACAGAGGGTGTAATACACTATCCCATATAATAACAGAGGCATGTAATACACTATCCCATATAATAACAGAGGCATGTGATACACTATCCCATATAATAACAGAGGCATGTAATACACTATCCCATATAATAACAGAGGCATGTAATACACTATCCCATATAATAACAGAGGCATGTAATACACTATCCCATATAATAACAGAGGCATGTGATACACTATCCCATATAATAACAGACGCATGTAATACACTATCCCATATAATAACAGAGGCATGTAATAAACTATCCCATATAATAACAGAGGCATGTGATACACTATCCCATATAATAACAGAGGCATGTAATACACTATCCCATATAATAACAGAGACGTGTAATACACTATCCCATATAATAACAGAGGCATGTAATACACTATCCCATATAATAACAGAGGCATGTAATACACTATCCCATATAATAACAGAGACATGTAATACACTATCCCATATTATAACAGAGGCATGTAATAAACTATCCCATATAATAACAGAGGCATGCAATACCACTATCCCATATAATAACAGAGGCATGTAATACACTATCCCATATAATAACAGAGGCATGTAATACACTATCCCATATAATAACAGATGCATGTGATACTCTATCCCATATAATAACAGAGACATGTAATACACTATCCCATATAATAACAGAGGCATGTGATACACTATCCCATATAATAACAGAGGAATGTAATAAACTATCCCATATAATAACAGAGGCATGTAATACACTATCCCAAATAATAACAGCGGCATGTAATACACTATCCCATATAATAACAGAAAGGTGTAATACACTGTCCCATATAATAACAGAGGCATGTGATACACTATCCCATATAATAACAGTGGGGTGTAATACACTATCCCATATAATAACAGAGGCATGTGATACACTATCCCATATAATAACAGAGGAATGTAATAAACTATCCCATATAATAACAGAGGAATGTAATAAACTATCCCATATAATAACAGAGGGTGTAATACACTATCCCATATAATAACAGATGAAAGTAATAAACTATCCCATATAATAACAGAGGCATGTAATACACTATCCCATATAATAACAGAGGCATGTAATACACTATCCCATATAATAACAGAGGGGTGTAATACACTATCCCATATAATAACAGAGGTATGTAATACACTATCCCATATAATAACAGAGGCATGTAATACACTATCCCATATAATAACAGAGGCATGTGATACACTATCCCATATAATAACAGAGGGTGTAATACACTATCCCATATAATAACAGAGGCATGTGATACACTATCCCATATAATAACAGAGGCATGTGATACACTATCCCATATAATAACAGAGGCATGTGATACACTATCCCATATAATAACAGAGGGTGTAATACACTATCCCATATAATAACAGAGGCATGTGATACACTATCCCATATAATAACAGAGGCATGTCATACACTATCCCATATAATAACAGAGGCATGTAATACACTATCCCATATAATGACAGAGGGGTGTAATACACTATCCCATATAATAACAGAGGCATGTAATACACTATCCCATATAATAACAGAGGCATGTATTACACTATCCCATATAATAACAGAGGCATGTGATACACTATCCCATATAATAACAGAGGGTGTAATACACTATCCCATATAATAACAGAGGCATGTAATACACTATCCCATATAATAACAGAGGCATGTGATACACTATCCCATATAATAACAGAGGCATGTAATACACTATCCCATATAATAACAGAGGCATGTAATACACTATCCCATATAATAACAGAGGCATGTAATACACTATCCCATATAATAACAGAGGCATGTGATACACTATCCCATATAATAACAGACGCATGTAATACACTATCCCATATAATAACAGAGGCATGTAATAAACTATCCCATATAATAACAGAGGCATGTGATACACTATCCCATATAATAACAGAGGCATGTAATACACTATCCCATATAATAACAGAGACGTGTAATACACTATCCCATATAATAACAGAGGCATGTAATACACTATCCCATATAATAACAGAGGCATGTAATACACTATCCCATATAATAACAGAGACATGTAATACACTATCCCATATTATAACAGAGGCATGTAATAAACTATCCCATATAATAACAGAGGCATGCAATACCACTATCCCATATAATAACAGAGGCATGTAATACACTATCCCATATAATAACAGAGGCATGTAATACACTATCCCATATAATAACAGAGGCATGTGATACTCTATCCCATATAATAACAGAGACATGTAATACACTATCCCATATAATAACAGAGGCATGTGATACACTATCCCATATAATAACAGAGGAATGTAATAAACTATCCCATATAATAACAGAGGCATGTAATACACTATCCCATATAATAACAGCGGCATGTAATACACTATTCCATATAATAACAGAAAGGTGTAATACACTGTCCCATATAATAACAGAGGCATGTGATACACTATCCCATATAATAACAGTGGGGTGTAATACACTATCCCATATAATAACAGAGGCATGTGATACACTATCCCATATAATAACAGAGGAATGTAATAAACTATCCCATATAATAACAGAGGAATGTAATAAACTATCCCATATAATAACAGAGGGTGTAATACACTATCCCATATAATAACAGATGAAAGTAATAAACTATCCCATATAATAACAGAGGCATGTGATACACTATCCCATATAATAACAGAGGAATGTAATAAACTATCCCATATAATAACAGAGGCATGTAATAAACTATCCCATATAATAACAGAGGCATGCAATACACTATCCCATATAATAACAGAGGCATGTAATACACTATCCCATATAATAACAGAAGGGGGTGATACACTATCCCATATAATAACAGTGGGGTGTAATACACTATCCTATATAATTACTGAGGCATGTCATACACTATCCCATATAATCAGTGGTTGACAAATCACCAAAAAATCTACTCGCCACACAAAAAAATCTACTCACCACCTAGTACCAAACGTGTGCTGCTTGGGCCAATATTTACTCGCCCGGGGGTTAAATCCACTCGGCCGGGGCGAGCAAATCTATAGGTATGTCGAACACTGCATTTAATAACAGAAGGGTGTAATACACTATCCCATATAATAACATAAGTGTGTAATACACTATCCCATATAATAACAGAAAGGTGTAATACACTATCCCATATAATAATAGAGGCATGTAATATACTATCCCATATAATAACAGAGGCATGTAATACACTATCCCATATAATAACAGAGACATGTAATACACTATCCCATATAATAACAGAGGCATGTAATACACTATCCCATATAATAACAGAGGCATGTAATACACTATCCCATATAATAACAGAAGCATGTAATACACTATCCCATATAATAACAGAGGCATGGGATACACTATCCCATATAATAACAGAGGCATGGGATACACTATCCCATATAATAACAGAGGCATGTAATACACTATCCCATATAATAACAGAGGCATGTAATACACTATCCCATATAATAACAGAGGCATGTAATACACTATCTCATATAATAACAGAAGCATGTAATACACTATCCCATATAATAACAGAGGCATGGGATACACTATCCCATATAATAACAGAGGCATGGGATACACTATCCCATATAATAACAGAGGCATGTAATACACTATCCCATATAATAACAGAGGCATGTAATACACTATCCCATATAATAACAGAGGGGTGTAATACACTATCCCATATAATAACAGAGGGGTGTAATACACTATCCCATATAATAACAGAGGCATGTGATACACTATCCCATATAATAACAGAGGGTGTAATACACTATCCCATATAATAACAGAGGAATGTAATAAACTATCCCATATAATAACAGAGGGTGTAATACACTATCCCATATAATAACAGATGAATGTAATAAACTATCCCATATAATAACAGAGGCATGTGATACACTATCCCATATAATAACAGAGGAATGTAATAAACTATCCCATATAATAACAGGCATGTAATAAACTATCCCATATAATAACAGAGGCATGCAATACACTATCCCATATAATAACAGAGGCATGTAATACACTATCCCATATAATAACAGAAGGGGGTGATACACTATCCCATATAATAACAGAGGGGTGATACACTATCCCATATAATTACAGAGGCATGTAATACACTATCCCATATAATAACAGAGGCATGTGATACACTATCCCATATAATTACAGAGGCATGTAATACACTATCCCATATAATAACAGTGGGGTGTAATACACTATCCTATATAATTACTGAGGCATGTCATACACTATCCCATATAATCAATTGTTGACAAATCACCAAAAAATCTACTCGCCACACAAAAAAATCTACTCACCACCTAGTACCAAACGTGTGCTGCTTGGGCCAATATTTACTCGCCCGGGGGTTAAATCCACTCTGCCGGGGCGAGCAAATCTATAGGTATGTCGAACACTGCATTTAATAACAGAAGGGTGTAATACACTATCCCATATAATAACATAAGTGTGTAATACACTATCCCATATAATAACAGAAAGGTGTAATACACTATCCCATATAATAATAGAGGCATGTAATATACTATCCCATATAATAACCGAGGCATGTAATACACTATCCCATATAATAACAGAAGGGTGTAATACACTATCCCATATAATAACAGAGGCATGTAATACACTATCCCATATAATAACAGAGGCATGTAATACACTATCCCATATAATAACAGAGGCATGTAATACACTATCCCATATAATAACAGAAGCATGTAATACACTATCCCATATAATAACAGAGGCATGTGATACACTATCCCATATAATAACAGAGGCATGTAATACACTATCCCATATAATAACAGAGGCATGGGATACACTATCCCATATAATAAAAGAGGCATAGGATACACTATCCCATATAATAACAGAGGCATGTAATACACTATCCCATATAATAACAGAGGCATGTAATACACTATCCCATATAATAACAGAGGGGTGTAATACACTATCCCATATAATAACAGAGGCATGTAATACACTATCCCATATAATAACAGAGGGGTGTAATACACTATCCCATATAATAACAGAGGCATGTAATAAACTATCCCATATAATAACAGAGGCATGTGATACACTATCCCATATAATAACAGAGGCATGTGATACACTATCCCATATAATAACAGAGGCATGTGATACACTATCCCATATAATAACAGAGGCATGTGATACACTATCCCATATAATAACAGAGGAATGCAATACACTATCCCATATAATAACAGATGCATGTGATACACTATCCCATATAATAACTAAGGCATGTAATACACTATCCCATATAATAACAGAGGCATGTGATACACTATCCCATATAATAACAGAGGCATGTAATACACTATCCCATATAATAACAGAGGCATGTAATACACTATCCCATATAATAACAGAGGCATGTAATACACTATCCCATATAATAACAGAGGCATGTAATACACTATCCCATATAATAACAGAGACATGTAATACACTATCCCATATTATAACAGAGGCATGTAATAAACTATCCCATATAATAACAGAGGCATGCAATACCACTATCCCATATAATAACAGAGGCATGTAATACACTATCCCATATAATAACAGAGGCATGTGATACACTATCCCATATAATAACAGAAGCATGTAATACACTATCCCATATAATAACAGAGGCATGTAAAAAACTATCCCATATAATAACAGAGGCATGTGATACACTATCCCATATAATAACAGAGGCATGTAATACACTATCCCATATAATAACAGAGGCATGTAATACACTATCCCATATAATAACAGAGGGGTGTAATACACTATCCCATATAATAACAGAGGTATGTAATACACTATCCCATATAATAACAGAGGCATGTAATACACTATCCCATATAATAACAGAGGCATGTGATACACTATCCCATATAATAACAGAGGGTGTAATACACTATCCCATATAATAACAGAGGCATGTGATACACTATCCCATATAATAACAGAGGCATGTGATACACTATCCCATATAATAACAGAGGCGTGTGATACACTATCCCATATAATAACAGAGGGTGTAATACACTATCCCATATAATAACAGAGGCATGTGATACACTATCCCATATAATAACAGAGGCATGTCATACACTATCCCATATAATAACAGAGGCATGTAATACACTATCCCATATAATGACAGAGGGGTATAATACACTATCCCATATAATAACAGAGGCATGTAATACACTATCACATATAATAACAGAGGCATGTATTACACTATCCCATATAATAACAGAGGCATGTGATACACTATCCCATATAATAACAGAGGGTGTAATACACTATCCCATATAATAACAGAGGCATGTAATACACTATCCCATATAATAACAGAGGCATGTGATACACTATCCCATATAATAACAGAGGCATGTAATACACTATCCCATATAATAACAGAGGCATGTAATACACTATCCCATATAATAACAGAGGCATGTAATACACTATCCCATATAATAACAGAGGCATGTGATACACTATCCCATATAATAACAGACGCATGTAATACACTATCCCATATAATAACAGAGGCATGTAATAAACTATCCCATATAATAACAGAGGCATGTGATACACTATCCCATATAATAACAGAGGCATGTAATACACTATCCCATATAATAACAGAGACGTGTAATACACTATCCCATATAATAACAGAGGCATGTAATACACTATCCCATATAATAACAGAGGCATGTAATACACTATCCCATATAATAACAGAGACATGTAATACACTATCCCATATTATAACAGAGGCATGTAATAAACTATCCCATATAATAACAGAGGCATGCAATACCACTATCCCATATAATAACAGAGGCATGTAATACACTATCCCATATAATAACAGAGGCATGTAATACACTATCCCATATAATAACAGAGGCATGTGATACTCTATCCCATATAATAACAGAGACATGTAATACACTATCCCATATAATAACAGAGGCATGTGATACACTATCCCATATAATAACAGAGGAATGTAATAAACTATCCCATATAATAACAGAGGCATGTAATACACTATCCCATATAATAACAGCGGCATGTAATACACTATCCCATATAATAACAGAAAGGTGTAATACACTGTCCCATATAATAACAGAGGCATGTGATACACTATCCCATATAATAACAGTGGGGTGTAATACACTATCCCATATAATAACAGAGGCATGTGATACACTATCCCATATAATAACAGATGAATGTAATAAACTATCCCATATAATAACAGAGGCATGTGATACACTATCCCATATAATAACAGAGGAATGTAATAAACTATCCCATATAATAACAGAGGCATGTAATAAACTATCCCATATAATAACAGAGGCATGCAATACACTATCCCATATAATAACAGAGGCATGTAATACACTATCCCATATAATAACAGAAGGGGGTGATACACTATCCCATATAATAACAGAGGGGTAATACACTATCCCATATAATTACAGAGGCATGTAATACACTATCCCATATAATAACAGAGGCATGTGATACACTATCCCATATAATTACAGAGGCATGTAATACACTATCCCATATAATACCAGTGGGGTGTAATACACTATCCTATATAATTACTGAGGCATGTCATACACATCCCATATAATCAGTGGTTGACAAATCACCAAAAAATCTACTCGCCACACAAAAAAATCTACTCACCACCTAGTACCAAACGTGTGCTGCTTGGGCCAATATTTACTCGCCCGGGGGTTAAATCCACTCGGCCGGGGCGAGCAAATCTATAGGTATGTTGAACACTGCATTTAATAACAGAAGGGTGTAATACACTATCCCATATAATAATAGAGGCATGTAATATACTATCCCATATAATAACAGAGGCATGTAATACACTATCCCATATAATAACAGAGACATGTAATACACTATCCCATATAATAACAGAGGCATGTAATAAACTATCCCATATAATAACAGAGGCATGTAATACACTATCCCATATAATAACAGAGGCATGTAATACACTATCCCATATAATAACAGAAGCATGTAATACACTATCCCATATAATAACAGAGGCATGTGATACACTATCCCATATAATAACAGAGGCATGTAATACACTATCCCATATAATAACAGAGGCATGGGATACACTATCCCATATAATAACAGAGGCATGGGATACACTATCCCATATAATAACAGAGGCATGTAATACACTATCCCATATAATAACAGAGGCATGTAATACACTATCCCATATAATAACAGAGGGGTGTAATACACTATCCCATATAATAACAGAGGGGTGTAATACACTATCCCATATAATAACAGAGGCATGTGATACACTATCCCATATAATAACAGAGGAATGTAATAAACTATCCCATATAATAACAGAGGAATGTAATAAACTATCCCATATAATAACAGAGGGTGTAATACACTATCCCATATAATAACAGATGAATGTAATAAACTATCCCATATAATAACAGAGGCATGTGACACAATATCCCATATAATAACAGAGGAATGTAATAAACTATCCCATATAATAACAGGCATGTAATAAACTATCCCATATAATAACAGAGGCATGCAATACACTATCCCATATAATAACAGAGGCATGTAATACACTATCCCATATAATAACAGAAGGGGGTGATACACTATCCCATATAATAACAGAGGGGTGATACACTATCCCATATAATTACAGAGGCATGTAATACACTATCCCATATAATAACAGAGGCATGTGATACACTATCCCATATAATTACAGAGGCATGTAATACACTATCCCATATAATAACAGTGGGGTGTAATACACTATCCTATATAATTACTGAGGCATGTCATACACTATCCCATATAATCAATTGTTGACAATTCACCAAAAAATCTACTCGCCACACAAAAAAATCTACTCACCACCTAGTACCAAACGTGTGCTGCTTGGGCCAATATTTACTCGCCCGGGGGTTAAATCCACTCGGCCGGGGCGAGCAAATCTATAGGTATGTCGAACACTGCATTTAATAACAGAAGGGTGTAATACACTATCCCATATAATAACATAAGTGTGTAATACACTATCCCATATAATAACAGAAAGGTGTAAAACACTATCCAATATAATAATAGAGGCATGTAATATACTATCCCATATAATAACAGAGGCATGTAATACACTATCCCATATAATAACAGAAGGGTGTAATACACTATCCCATATAATAACAGAGGCATGTAATACACTATCCCATATAATAACAGAGGCATGTAATACACTATCCCATATAATAACAGAGGCATGTAATACACTATCCCATATAATAACAGAAGCATGTAATACACTATCCCATATAATAACAGAGGCATGTGATACACTATCCCATATAATAACAGAGGCATGTAATACACTATCCCATATAATAACAGAGGCATGGGATACACTATCCCATATAATAACAGAGGCATAGGATACACTATCCCATATAATAACAGAGGCATGTAATACACTATCCCATATAATAACAGAGGCATGTAATACACTATCCCATATAATAACAGAGGGGTGTAATACACTATCCCATATAATAACAGAGGCATGTAATACACTATCCCATATAATAACAGAGGGGTGTAATACACTATCCCATATAATAACAGAGGCATGTAATAAACTATCCCATATAATAACAGAGGCATGTGATACACTATCCCATATAATAACAGAGGCATGTGATACACTATCCCATATAATAACAGAGGCATGTGATACACTATCCCATATAATAACAGAGGCATGTGATACACTATCCCATATAATAACAGAGGAATGCAATACACTATCCCATATAATAACAGATGCATGTGATACACTATCCCATATAATAACTAAGGCATGTAATACACTATCCCATATAATAACAGAGGCATGTGATACACTATCCCATATAATAACAGAGGCATGTAATACACTATCCCATATAATAACAGAGGCATATAATACACTATCCCATATAATAACAGAGGCATGTAATACTCTATCCCATATAATAACAGAGGCATGTAATACACTATCCCATATAATAACAGAGACATGTAATACACTATCCCATATTATAACAGAGGCATGTAATAAACTATCCCATATAATAACAGAGGCATGCAATACCACTATCCCATATAATAACAGAGGCATGTAATACACTATCCCATATAATAACAGAGGCATGTGATACACTATCCCATATAATAACAGAAGCATGTAATACACTATCCCATATAATAACAGAGGCATGTAATAAACTATCCCATATAATAACAGAGGCATGTGATACACTATCCCATATAATAACAGAGGCATGTAATACACTATCCCATATAATAACAGAGGCATGTAATACACTATCCCATATAATAACAGAGGGGTGTAATACACTATCCCATATAATAACAGAGGTATGTAATACACTATCCCATATAATAACAGAGGCATGTAATACACTATCCCATATAATAACAGAGGCATGTGATACACTATCCCATATAATAACAGAGGGTGTAATACACTATCCCATATAATAACAGAGGCATGTGATACACTATCCCATATAATAACAGAGGCATGTGATACACTATCCCTTATAATAACAGAGGCATGTGATACACTATCCCATATAATAACAGAGGGTGTAATACACTATCCCATATAATAACAGAGGCATGTGATACACTATCCCATATAATAACAGAGGCATGTAATACACTATCCCATATAATAACAGAGGCATGTAATACACTATCCCATATAATGACAGAGGGGTGTAATACACTATCCCATATAATAACAGAGGCATGTAATACACTATCCCATATAATAACAGAGGCATGTAATACACTATCCCATATAATAACAGAGGCATGTGATACACTATCCCATATAATAACAGAGGGTGTAATACACTATCCCATATAATAACAGAGGCATGTAATACACTATCCCATATAATAACAGAGGCATGCAATACACTATCCCATATAATAACAGAGGCATGTAATACACTATCCCATATAATAACAGAAGGGGGTGATACACTATCCCATATAATTACAGAGGCATGTAATACACTATCCCATATAATAACAGAGGCATGTGATACACTATCCCATATAATTACAGAGGCATGTAATACACTATCCCATATAATAACAGTGGGATGTAATACACTATCCTATATAATTACTGAGGCATGTCATACACTATCCCATATAATCAGTGGTTGACAAATCACCAAAAAATCTACTCGCCACACAAAAAAATCTACTCGCCACCTAGTACCAAACGTGTGCTGCTTGTGCCAATATTTACTCGCCCGGGGGTTAAATCCACTCGCCCGGGGCGAGCAAATCTATAGGTATGTCGAACACTACATTTAATAACAGAAGGGTGTAATACACTATCCCATATAATAACATAAGGGTGTAATACACTATCCCATATAATAACAGAAAGGTGTAATACACTATCCCATATAATAACAGAGGCATGTAATATACTATCCCATATAATAACAGAGGCATGTAATACACTATCCCATATTATAACAGAAGGGTGTAATACACTATCCCATATAATAACAGAGGCATGTAATACACTATCCCATATAATAACAGAGGCATGTAATACACTATCCCATATAATAACAGAGGCATGTAATACACTATCCCATATAATAACAGAGGCATGTAATACACTATCCCATATAATAACAGAGGCATGTGATACACTATCCCATATAATAACAGAGGCATGTAATACACTATCCCATATAATAACAGAGGCATGTAATAAACTATCCCATATAATAACAGAGGCATGTGATACACTATCCCATATAATAACAGAGGCATGTAATACACTATCCCATATAATAACAGAGGGGTGTAATACACTATCCCATATAATAACAGAGGCATGTAATACACTATCCCATATAATAACAGAGGCATGTAATACACTATCCCATATAATAACAGAGGCATGTGATACACTATCCCATATAATAACAGAGGGTGTAATACACTATCCCATATAATAACAGAGGCATGTGATACACTATCCCATATAATAACAGAGGCATGTGATACACTATCCCATATAATAACAGAGGGTGTAATACACTATCCCATATAATAACAGAGGCATGTGGTACACTATCCCATATAATTACAGAGGCATGTAATACACTATCCCATATAATAACAGAGGCATGTAATACACTATCCCATATAATAACAGAGGCATGTGATACACTATCCCATATAATAACAGAGACATGTAATACACTATCCCATATAATAACAGAGGCATGTGATACACTATCCCATATAATAACAGAGGCATGTGATACACTATCCCATATAATAACAGAGGGTGTAATACACTATCCCATATAATAACAGAGGCATGTGATACACTATCCCATATAATAACAGTGGGGTGTAATACACTATCCCATATAATAACAGAGGCATGTAATACACTATCCCATATAATAACAGAGGGGTCATACACTATCCCATATAATAACAGAGGCATGTAATACACTATCCCATATAATAACAGAGGCATGTAATACACTATCCCATATAATAACAGAGGCATGTAATACACTATCCCATATAATAACAGAGGGGTGATACACTATCCCATATAATAACAGAGGCATGTAATAAACTATCCCATATAATAACAGAAGGGTGTAATACACTATCCCATATAATAACAGAGCCATGTGATACACTATCCCATATAATAACAGTGGGGTGTAATACACTATCCCATATAATAACAGAGGCATGTAATACGCTATCCCATATAATAACAGAGGGGTGATACACTATCCCATATAATTACAGAGGCATCTAATACACTATCCCATATAATAACAGAGGCATGTAATACACTATCCCATATAATAACAGAGGCATGTAATACACTATCCCATATAATAACAGAGGGGTGATACACTATCCCATATAATTACAGAGGCATGTAATACACTATCCCAGATAATAACAGATGCATGTGATACACTATCCCATATAATAACAGAGGCATGTAATACACTATCCCATATAATAACTAAGGCATGTAATACACTATCCCATATAATAACAGAGGCATGTAATACACTATCCCATATAATAACAGAGGCATGTGATACACTATCCCATATAATAACAGAGGCATGTAATACACTATCCCATATAATAACAGAGGCATGTAATAAACTATCCCATATAATAACAGAGGCATGTAATACACTATCCCATATAATTACAGTGGGGTGTAATACTCTATCTCATATAATAACAGAGGGTGTAATACACTATCCCATATAATAACAGAGGGGTGTAATACACTATACCATATAATAACAGAGGGTGTAATACACTATCCCATATAATAACAGAGGCATGTAATACACTATCCCATATAATAACAGAGGCATGTAATACACTATCCCATATAATAACAGAGGCATGTAATACACTATCCCATATAATAACAGAGGGATGTACTGTGTCATATATAATAACAGGACGTGTTACCCTGTGTCCTATATAATAACAGAGGGATGTGATATAGTGTCCTATAGAATAACAGAGGGATGTGATACAGTGTCCTATATAATAACAGAGGGATGTGATACAGTGTCCTATATAATAACAGAGGGATGATACTGTGTCCTATATAATAACAGGGGGTGTGATACAGTGTCCTATATAATAACAGAGGGATGTAATACACTATAACATATAATAACAGAGGGTGTAATACACTATCCCATATAATAACAGAAGGGTGAGATACACTATCCCATATAATAACAGAGGCATGTAATACACTATCCCATATAATAACAGAGGCATGTAATACACTATCCCTTATAATAACAGAGGGATGTACTGTGTCATATATAATAACAGGGAGTGTTACCCTGTGTCCTATATAATAACAGAGGGATGTGATATAGTGTCCTATAGAATAACAGAGGGATGTGATACAGTGTCCTATATAATAACAGAGGGATGTGATACAGTGTCCTATATAAAAACAGAGGGATGATACTGTGTTCTATATAATAACAGGGGGTATGATACAGTGTCCTATATAATAACAGAGGGATGTGATACAATGTCCTATATAATAACAGAGGGATGTGATACAGTGTCCTATATAATAACAGGGGGTGTGATACAGTGTTCTATATAATAACAGAGGGATGTGATACAATGTCCTATATAATAACAGAGGGACGTGATACAATGTCCTATATAATAACAGAGGGACGTGATACAATGTCCTATATAATAACAGAGGGATGTGATACAATGTCCTATATAATAATAGAGGGGTGTGACAATGTGTCCTATATAATAACAGGGGGTGTAATACAGTGTTCTATATAATAACAGAGGGATGTGATACAATGTCCTATATAATAACAGAGGGATGTGATACAATGTCCTATATAATAACAGAGGGATGTGATACAATGTCCTATATAATAATAGAGGGGTGTGACAATGTGTCCTATATAATAACAGGGGGTGTAATACAGTGTCATATATAATAATAGAGGGATGTGATACTGTGTCCTATATAATAACAGGGGGATGTGATACAGTGTCCTATATAATAACAGAGGGCTGTGACACAATGTCCTATATAATACCAGAGGGATGTGATACAATGTCCTATATAATATCAGAGGGTGTGATACAGTGTCCTATATAATAACAGAGGGATGTGATACAATGTCCTATATAATATCAGAGGGATGTGATACAATGTCCTATATAATAACAGAGGTATGTGATACAATGTCCTATATAATAACAGAGGGATGTGATACAATGTCCTATATAATATCAGAGGGATGTGATACAATGTCCTATATAATACCAGAGGGATGTGATACAATGTCCTATATAATATCAGAGGGATGTGATACAATGTCCTATATAATACCAGAGGGATGTGATACAATGTCCTATATAATATCAGAGGGATGTGATACAATGTCCTATATAATAACAGAGGGATGTGATACTGTGTCCTATATAATATCAGAGGGATGTGATACAATGTCCTATATAATACCAGAGGGATGTGATACAATGTCCTATATAATATCAGAGGGATGTGATACAATGTCCTATATAATAACAGAGGGTGTGATACAGTGTCCTATATAATACCAGAGGGCTGTGATACTGTGTCCTATATAATATCAGAGGGATGTGATACAGTGTCCTATATAATACCAGAGGGATGTGATACAGTGTCCTATATAATAACAGAGGGATGATACTGTGTCCTATATAATAACAGAGGGATGTGATACTGTGTCCTATATAATAACAGGGGGTGTGATACAGTGTTCTATATAATAACAGAGGGATGATACTGTGTCCTATATAATAACAGGGGTGTGTGATACTGTGTCCTATATAATAACAGAGGGATGTGATACAGTGTCCTATATAATAACAGGGGGTGTGATACAGTGTTCTATATAATAACAGAGGGATGTGATACAGTGTCCTATATAATAACAGGGGGTGTGATACAGGTTTTTTTTTGGCGATTTGCCCTCGCGGTATTCAGTAAGGGACGAATCCATGACGATCCCTGCCGAATCACTGCGAAAGCAAAACTGCCGATGAGCCTGTGCCGATACAGCCTGGCTCCCGATAAGCCTTGTCTGCCGATAGGTGTTTGCAGCAGAGAGAGACAAGCCGCTCTCTCAGCGCAAACATCGGCAAAAAATAAAGTATTTATATACAACTTTTACTGATAGTGTACATGTGCAGGGGGTCTCCGGAGCTGAAACGCATTGGTTTCAGGTCCGGGGACCCCCTGCTTCCCGAGATACAGGCCCCTTTATGAGGTGCCGGTATCCCTCTGCATTTAAAGGTCCCGATCACGTAACCGTGGAATGTAAACAAAGCAGAGGGATACCAGCACCCCATAAAGGGGCCTGTATCTCGGGAAGCAGGGGGTCCCCGGACCTAAAACCAAAGCGCTTCAGCTCCGGAGACCCCCTGCACATATACACTATGAGTAAAACACCCATATCAATAAAGACTCGTTCCTTACCTTTGTGGCTATCTGCTACGGTAACGAAGCAGCATGAATGTATTTTTAATAATAGTGTACTGTGAGCAGGGGGTCCCGAGCTGAACCGCATTGCTTTGTGGACCAGGGACCCCCTGTTTCCCGAGTTACAGGCCGCGGAATGTGTCATCGGGTGGCAGTGTCGCCGCCATCTTTATAGCACCCCATTCGCGCCGTGTCCGCTATAAATATGGCAGCGACACTGGCACCGGTGCCCCAAACCGGGGCCTGTAACTCGGGAAGCAGGGGGTCTCTGAGCCACAAATCTATGCGGTTCAGCTCAGGGGATCCCCTGCTTCCGCACAATATTATTAAAATACATAAATGCTGCTTCATTACCATAGCGGATAGCCGCTAAGGCAATGAAGGGGTTAAGGCAGAATAGCATGTTTATTGGGGAAATTTGACCCCAATAAACATAGCAATAAACAACATACACCCGCTGTGTATTTGAAATACATAAACAACAATAAATATATTAAATACATATAGTACTCACCACCCATTTCTGGCTGCCACGATGAAGGCCATCCTCCTCTTCATCCTGCCCATGCCCCCTCCGCTGCTGCAAAACAGACACAAGAATGAAAACATTCAATGTAATGTCCCCTAACCCCTTAATCACCATAGCGGTTATTAACCGCTACAGTCATTAAGGGGTTAACCCACCCTCACCCACCACTCGGGAGGCCTACATACCCTCCCACAGTAACCCCCCACCCCGTGAGGCCTAACCACCCACACCCACTACCCACAAGGGAGGCCTACCCACATACCGTTGGGGAACCCCCCCCCACACCCAGTACCCACAATAAAAACAATACAGTGACACACAATAAACATCATTATATTTATTAAATACATTACCCACCCCCTGTGCCCCCCCATAAATACAAGATTTATCCTTTTACAAACAGGGTTCATAACACAGCCCCACGTGAGTCCCCGGCGGGCTGGCGGGGCACCTGACAGACCTACAGGGTACCAGCAGCCCTTTTCAAACAGGTTCTGGAGGCCTGTTGGTGGGTCCCGCCAAGCGCCATGGCCCCCAGGTGGTCTCCTTTGGGTCACCGTGGGCCACAATTGGGTCCCCACGGTAAGCCCAAGGATGTCTTGGAGCCCCGGGTCAGACCCACAGGTGTCTGCGGGGCCTCGGGTGGTTCCCACGGGGGTCTGGGGAACTCACGAGTGCTCACTACGGGTCCGCGGTGCCCCCACGGATGTGGGACCACCGCTTCTTCCCCGCACCTATGGGTCGGCGGTGCCCCCACAGATGTGAGGCCACCGCTTCATCCCCGCATGTGTCACCCGTGGAACCACCAGCCTGATACCCGTGAGATACCCGAGGAGACCCGTAGGTGGTCTCCAGAGGTCCCACACAGAACCACGGAACAAACCCTGAATGTAAAAAAAATAAACCTGGCCTATATATTCAATACATACACCCCCCCCCCCCCCCCCAACACCTACAGTACAATAATGTGCAAAATAACTATTATCCAGATAGGGATAATAGATTATTTGCCCATTATTAAAAACATTAACAAGCATATTCAAATAAGTAATAAAGTGCTACTGACCTCATCAATAAGAAGTCTCCGTCGCCAGCAACATCCTTGTCTTGCCCACAAAATACATTTCCAAAACAAAGCCAATACATTGCAATTACATTCAGATATCAATTAACCCCTTAAACACCTTATCGGATAATAACCGCAAAGGTAATTAAGGGGTTAAGCCACACTGGCCCGATACCCACCCTTCACCCATGAATTTGTACAGTGGCTTCATCATGCAAATATATATATATATATATATATATAGAGAGAGAGAGAGAGAGAGAGAGAGAGAGAGAGAGAGAGAGAGAGAGAGAGAGAGAGATATACACACACACACATGATGAACCAATATACAAATAAATGTAGAAGGGTTATCAAAAACATGCTGTACTCCAAATAACACTTCTCCATACAGACACACTACAATAAAATTAATTTCCTTTAATAATCCTAACTGAATTTACAATCACAATCATCAACTGCCAAACAAATACCTCAAATGCCAATCAGCACATTGCATTAAAATTGTTCTGTTCAAGGCTTGAATTTGTTAATTGTTTAATTGTTAGGGATGGAATGTAAATTGTTTAGGGATGTCATTAATGAATGGTAATTGATTTATGTTTACTGGATTGGTTAAAATGGGAGGTATTTGTATTTTGCTTGCAATGTTATTGTTAACATTCATTTGCAGAATGTATATGTGCATAGATTGTATGCATCATATATACAATGTAACAATGTACAATGTAAATGCAATGTGTTGATTGGCATTTGAGGTATTTGTTTGGCAGTTGATGATTGTGATTGTAAGTTCAGTTAGGATTATTAAAGGAAATTAATTTTATTGTAGTGTGTCTGTATGGAGAAGTATTATTTGGAGTACAGCATGTTTTTGATAACCCTTCTACA
The DNA here is from genome assembly GCF_040206685.1 of Ascaphus truei. Classification (NCBI taxonomy): domain Eukaryota; kingdom Metazoa; phylum Chordata; class Amphibia; order Anura; family Ascaphidae; genus Ascaphus; species Ascaphus truei. Next base: position 552,200,379 of record NC_134483.1, read on the forward strand.
TTTATTTGTATATTGGTTCATCATGTGTGTCTCTCTCTCTCTCTCTCTCTCTCTCTCTCTCTCTCTCTCTCTCTCTCTCTCTCTCTCTCTCTCTCTGTATATATATATATATATATATATATATATATATATATATATATATATATATATATATATATGTGCATGATGAAGCCACTGTACAAATTCATGAGTGAAGGGTGGGTATCGGGCCAGTGTGGCTTAACCCCTTAATTACCTTTGCGGTTATTATCCGATAAGGTGTTTAAGGGGTTAATTGATATCTGAATGTAATTGCAATGTATTGGCTTTGTTTTGGCAATGTATTTTGTGGGCAAGACAAGGATGTTGCTGGCGATGGAGATTTCTTATTGATGAGGTCAGTAGCACTTTATTGTTTATTTTAATATGCTAGTTAATGTTTTTAATAATGGGCAAATAATCTATTATCCCTATCTGGATAATAGTTATTTTGCACATTATCGTACTGTAGGTGTTGGGGGGGGGGGGGGGGTGTATGTATTGAATGTATAGGCCAGGTTTATTTTTTTACATTCAGGGTTTGTTCCGTGGTTCTGCGTGGGACCTCTGGAGACCACCTGCGGGTCTCCTCGGGTATCTCACGGGTATGAGGCTGGTGGTTCCATGGGTGACACATGCGGGGATGAAGCGGTGGCCTCACATCTGTGGGGGCACCGCCGACCCATAGGTGAGGGGAAGAAGCGGTGGTCCCACATCTGTGGGGGCACCGCGGACCCATAGTGAGCACTCGTGAGTTCCCCAGACCCCCGTGGGAACCACCCGAGGCCCCGCAGACACCTGTGGGTCTGACCCGGGGCTCCCAGACATCCTTGGGCCTACCGTGGGGACCCAATTGTGGCCCACGGTGACCCAAAGGAGACCACCTGGGGGCCATGGCGCTTGGCGGGACCCACCAACAGGCCTCCAGAACCTGTTTGAAAAGAGCTGCTGGTACCCTGTAGGTCTGTCAGGTGCCCCGCCAGCCCACCGGAGACTCGCGTGGGGCTGTGTTATGAATCCTGTTTGTAAAAGGATAAATCTTGTATTTATGGGGGGGCACAGGGGGTGGGTAATGTATTTAATAAATATAATGATGTTTATTGTGTGTCACTGTATTGTTTTTATTGTGGGCACTGGGGGTGGGGGGGGGGGGTTCCCCAACGGTATGTGGGTAGGCCTCCCTTGTGGGTAGTGGGTGAGGGGGGTTAGGTCTCACGGGGTGGGGGTTAGTGTGGGAGGGTATGTAGGCGTCCCGAGTGGTGGGTGAGGGTGGGTTAACCCCTTAATGACTGTAGCGGTTAATAACCGCTATGGTGATTAAGGGGTTAGGGGACATTACATTGGATGTTTTCATTCTTGTGTCTGTTGTGCATCAGGGGAGGGGGCATGGGCAGGATGAAGAGGAGGATGGCCTTCATCGTGGCAGCCGGAAATGGGTGGTGAGTGCTATATGTATTTAATGTATTTATTGCTGTTTATGTATTTAAAATGGGCACATTCACTATTATCCCTTTGTGGATAATAGTAAGTGTGGCCATTACTATACTACATGTGTTAAGGGGGGGGGGGTTATTTCTTTATAAGTATGTGTGTGTTTATTCATTAATTTGGGGGGCACATAATTGGTACTGCAGGCCTGCGGGTAACACCCGAGGGCCCCCGCCGGCCTATAGTATCATTGTTGTGCATATATGTGTATGTTAGGGGTTGTTGGGGTTATATATATATATATTTATTTATTTATACAGAAATATTTATTTATTTATTTAGATTTATTTATTTCTTTAGTGTGGGGCTGCTGTGTGTGATTATTTTTTATTGTGGGTAGCGGGGGTGGGTGAAGGGGGTATTAGCCCCAATGGTGGTTGTTTAGGGCTTGCGGGTGGGTAGCGGGAGGCCTTAACCCCTTCATGACCGTAGCGGTATTAACTGGTACGGTCGTGAAGGGGTTAAGTGCACCCGCAACCCCCCCGCAAGCCCTACACAAACAACAAGGGCCAAATACCCCCTTCACCCACCCACGCTACCCACAATAAACCTGGCGCGGTGGGTTAACCCCTTCATTGCCTTAGCGGTTTGCCGCTAAGGTAATGAAGTGGGCTGTACATGCCTTTTTCCTGCCCCGGATGCATGCCGGGGGGCTCTGGTTCGGGTATCAGCTCCGGAGACCCCCGGCATCAATCACAGACTGGAAGTGTCGCCCTTGCCGATGCTTCTCCTCCACCAAGTTGCCAACTTTAGTTGGCGGGCTGGATTCCCGATAAACTCTCCATTCTGGAGTGCCGATCAGCACCGAAAAGCTGATCGGGGCTACTTGAATTCAGCCGGGTTCAAAAAATGCCGATAAGTGGCTTATCGGCAGCCGGATGCCGATAATTTTTTATCGGGAAGAAAAGTTGCCGATAATTCCCACTAATCGGCGCTTACTGAATCTGGAGGGCAAAAAATGCCGAAAAAATGCCGAAAAAATGTCGAAAAAGCATTATCGGCGCTTACTGCATGAGGCCCAATGTCCTAAATAATAACAGAGGGATGTGATACAGTGTCCTATATAATAATCGAGGGATGTGATACAATGTCCTATATAATAACAGGGGGTGTGATACAGTGTCCTATATAATAACAGAGGGATGTGACACAATGTCCTATATAATAACAGGGGGTGTGATACAGTGTCCTATATAATAACAGGGGGTGTGATACTGTGTCCTATATAATAACAGGGGGTGTGATACAGTGCCCTATATAATAACAGAGGGGTGTGATACAGTGTCCTATATAATAACAGAGGGATGTGATACAATGTCCTATATAATAACAGGGGGTGTGATACAGTGTCCTATATAATAACAGGGGGTGTGATACAGTGTCCTATATAATAACAGAGGGGTGTGATACTGTGTCCTATATAATAACAGGGGGTGTGATACAGTGTCCTATATAATAACAGAGGGGTGTGATACAGTGTCCTATATAATAACAGAGGGATGCGATACAGTGTCCTATATAATAACAGAGGGGTGTGATAATGTGTCCTATATAATAACAGGGGGTGTGATACAATGTCCTATATAATAACAGGGGGTGTGATACAGTGTCCTGTATAATAACAGAGGGGTGTGATACAGTGCCCTATATAATAACAGAGGGGTGTGATACAGTGTCCTATATAATAACAGAGGGATGTGATACAATGTCCTATTTAATAACCGGGGGTGTGATACAGTGTCCTATATAATAACAGGGGGTGTGATACAGTGTCCTATATAATAACAGAGGGATGTGATAATGTGTCCTATATAATAACAGAGGGATGTGATAATGTGTCCTATATAATAACAGAAGGATGTGATACTGTGTCCAATATAATAACAGGGAGTGTTACCCTGTGTCCTATATAATAACAGAGGGATGTGATACAATGCCCTATATAATAACAGGGGGTGTGATACAGTGTCCTATATAATAACAGAGGGATATGATACAATGTCCTATATAATAAAATGAGGGGTGTGATACTGTGTCCTATATAATAACAGAGGGGTGTGATACTGTGCCCTATATAATAACAGAGGGATGTGATACAGTATCCTATATAATAACAGTGGGATGTGACACAATGTCCTATATAATAACAGAGGGATGTGATAGAGTGTCCTATATAATAAAAGAGGTGTGTGATACTGTGTCCTATATAATAACAGAGGGATGTGATACAGTGTCCTATATAATAAAAGAGGGTGTGATACTGTGTCCTATATAATAAAAGAGGGTGTGATACTGTGTCCTATATAATAACAGAGGGATGTGATACAGTGTCCTATATAATAACAGGATGGTGTGATACTGTGTCCTATATAATAACAGAGGGGTGTGATAATGTGTCCTATATAATAACAGAGGGGTGTGATACGGTGTCCTATATAATAACAGAGGGATGTGATACTGTGTAAAATATAATAACAGAGGGGAGTGGTACTGTGTCCTATATAATAACAGAGGGGTGTGATACGGTGTCCTATATAATAACAGAGGGATGTGATACTGTGTCCTATATAATAACAGAGGGGTGTGATACTGTGCCCTATATAATAACAGTGGGATGTGACACAATGTCCTATATAATAAAAGAGGGGTGTGATACTGTGTCCTGTATAATAACAGAGGGGTGTGATACGGTGTCCTATATAATAACAGAGGGATGTGATACAGTGTCCTATATAATAAAAGAGGGGTGTGATACTGTGTCCTATGTAATAACAGGGGGTGTGGTACTGTGTCCTATATAATAACAGAGGGATGTGATACAGTGTCTTATATAATAACAATGGGTGTGGTACTGTGTCCTATATAATAACAGAGGGATGTGATACAGTGTCCTATATAATAACAAGGGGTGTGATACTGTGTCCTATATAATAACAGAGGGGTGTGATACTGTGTCCAATATATTAACAGAGGGGTGTGCTACTGTGTCCTATATAATAACAGAGGGATGTGATACAGTGTCCTATATAATAACAGGGGGTATGATACGGTGTCCTATATAATAACAGAGGGATGTGATAATGTGTCCTATGTAATAACAGAGGGGTGTGATACTGTGTCCTATATTATAACAGAGGGGTGTGATACTTTGTCCTATATAATAACCGAGGGATGTGATAATGTGTCCTATGTAATAACAGAGGGGTGTGATACGGTGTCCTATATAATAACAGAGGGATGTGATACTGTGTCCTATATAATAACAGAGGGGTGTGATACTGTGCCCTATATAATAACAGTGGGATGTGACACAATGTCCTATATAATAAAAGAGGGTTGAGATACTGTGTCCTATATAATAACAGAGGGATGTGATACTGTGTCCTATATAATAACAGAGGGATGTGATACAGTGTCGTATATAATAACAGGATGGTGTGATACTGTGTCCTATATAATAACAGAGGGATGTGATATAGTGTCGTATATAATATCAGGATGGTGTGATACTGTGTCTTATATAATAACAGAGGGGTGTGATACGGTGTCCTATATAATAACAGAGGGTGTGATACTGTGCCCTATATAATAACAGAGGGATGTGATACAGTGTCGTATATAATAACAGGATGGTGTGATACTGTGTCCTATATAATAACAGAGGGGTGTGATACGGTGTCCTATATAATAACAGAGGGATGTGATACAGTGTCCTATATAATAAAAGAGGGGTGTGATACTGTGTCCTATGTAATAACAGGGGGTGTGGTACTGTGTCCTATATAATAACAGAGGGATGTGATACAGTGTCTTATATAATAACAATGGGTGTGGTACTGTGTCCTATATAATAACAGAGGGATGTGATACAGTGTCCTATATAATAACAAGGGGTGTGATACTGTGTCCTATATAATAACAGAGGGGTGTGATACTGTGTCCAATATATTAACAGAAGGGTGTGCTACTGTGTCCTATATAATAACAGAGGGATGTGATACAGTGTCCTATATAATAACAGGGGGTATGATACAGTGTCCTATATAATAACAGAGGGATGTGATAATGTGTCCTATGTAATAACAGAGGGGTGTGATACTGTGTCCTATATTATAACAGAGGGGTGTGATACTTTGTCCTATATAATAACTGAGGGATGTGATAATGTGTCCTATGTAATAACAGAGGGGTGTGATACAGTGCCCTATATAATAACAGGGGGTGTGATACTGTGTCCTATATAATAACAGAGGGTGTGATACAGTGTCCTATATAATAACAGAGGGATGTGATACAGTGTCCTATATAATAACAGAAGGGTGTGATACAGTGTCCTATATAATAACAGAAGGATGATACTGTGTCCTATATAATAACAGGGGGTGTGATACAGTGTCATATATAATAAGAGAGGGGTGTGATACAGTGTCCTATATAATAAAAGAGGGGTGTGATACTGTGTCCTATATAATAACAGAGGGATGTGATACTGTGTCCTATATAATAAGAGAGGGATGTGATACAATGTCCTATATAATAACAGAGAGATGTGATACAATGTCCTATATAATAACAGAGAGATGTGATACAATGTCCTATATAATAACAGAGAGATGTGATACAGTGTCCTATAAAATAACAGAGTGATGCACATGTGTGTGTGTGCAGTGCTGCAGCACGGTGAGAAGGACAGAATCACTGCGGGATGTACATGTATGTGTGTGTGTGCAGTGCTGCAGCACGGTGAGAAGGACAGAATCACTGCGGGATGTACATGTGTGTGTGTGCAGTGCTGCAGCATGGTGAGAAGGACAGAATCACTGCGGGATGTACATGTGTGTGTGTGCAGGGCTGCAGCACGGTGAGAAGGACAGAATCACTGCGGGATGTACGTGTGTGTGTGTGCAGTGCTGCAGCACGGTGAGAAGGACAGAATCACTGCGGGATGTACATGTATGTGTGTGTGTGCAGTGCTGCAGCACGGTGAGAAGGACAGAATCACTGCGGGATGTACATGTGTGTGTGTGCAGTGCTGCAGCATGGTGAGAAGGACAGAATCACTGCGGGATGTACGTGTGTGTGTGCAGTGCTGCAGCACGGTGAGAAGGACAGAATCACTGCGGGATGTACGTGTGTGTGTGCAGTGCTGCAGCACGGTGAGAAGGACAGAATCACTGCGGGATGTACATGTGTGTGTGCAGTGCTGCAGCACGGTGAGAAGGACAGAATCACTGCGGGGTGTACATGTGTGTGTGTGTGCAGTGCTGCAGCACGGTGAGAAGGACAGAATCACTGCGGGATGTACGTGTGCGTGTGCAGTGCAGTTCTGCAGCACGGTGAGAAGGACAGAATCACTGCGGGATGTACATGTGTGTGTGTGCAGTGCTGCAGCACGGTGAGAAGGACAGAATCACTGCGGGATGTACATGTGTGTGTGCAGTGCTGCAGCACGGTGAGAAGGACAGAATCACTGCGGGATGTACATGTACATGTGTGTGTGTGCAGGGCTGCAGCACGGTGAGAAGGACAGAATCACTGCGGGATGTACATGTGTGTGTGCAGTGCTGCAGCACGGTGAGAAGGACAGAATCACTGCGGGATGTACATGTACATGTGTGTGTGTGCAGTGCTGCAGCACGGTGAGAAGGACAGAATCACTGCGGGATGTACATGTGTGTGTGTGCAGTGCTGCAGCACGGTGAGAAGGACAGAATCACTGCGGGATGTACATGTGTGTGTGTCTGTGCTGCAGCACGGTGAGAAGGACAGAATCACTGCGGGATGTACATGTGTGTGTGTGTGCAGTGCTGCAGCACGGTGAGAAGGACAGAGTCACTGTGGGATGTACATGTGTGTGTGTGCAGTGCTGCAGCACGGTGAGAAGGACAGAATCACTGCGGGATGTACGTGTGTGTGTGTGCAGTGCTGCAGCACGGTGAGAAGGACAGAATCACTGCGGGATGTACATGTGTGTGTGTGTGCAGTGCTGCAGCACGGTGAGAAGGACAGAATCACTGCGGGATGTACATGTACATGTGTGTGTGCAGTGCTGCAGCACGGTGAGAAGGACAGAATCACTGCGGGATGTACATGTGTGTGTGTGCGCAGGGCTGCAGCACGGTGAGAAGGACAGAATCACTGCGGGATGTACGTGTGTGTGTGTGTGCAGTGCTGCAGCACGGTGAGAAGGACAGAATCACTGCGGGATGTACATGTGTGTGTGTGTGCAGGGCTGCAGCATGGTGAGAAGGACAGAATCACTGCGGGATGTACATGTGTGTGTGTGTGCAGTGCTGCAGCACGGTGAGAAGGACAGAATCACTGCGGGATGTACATGTGTGTCTGTGCAGTGCTGCAGCATGGTGAGAAGGACAGAATCACTGCGGGATGTACATGTGTGTGTGCAGTGCTGCAGCACGGTGAGAAGGACAGAATCACTGCGGGATGTACATGTGCGTGTGCAGTGCAGTGCTGCAGCACGGTGAGAAGGACAGAATCACTGCGGGATGTACATGTGTGTGTGTGTGCAGTGCTGCAGCACAGTGAGAAGGACAGAATCACTGCGGGATGTACATGTGTGTGTGTGCAGGGCTGCAGCACGGTGAGAAGGACAGAATCACTGCGGGATGTACATGTGTGTGTGCAGTGCAGTTCTGCAGCACGGTGAGAAGGACAGAATCACTGCGGGATGTACATGTGTGTGTGCAGGGCTGCAGCACGGTGAGAAGGACAGAATCACTGCGGGATGTACATGTGTGTGTGTGCAGTGCTGCAGCACGGTGAGAAGGACAGAATCACTGCGGGATGTACATGTGTGTGTGCAGTGCTGCAGCACGGTGAGAAGGACAGAATCACTGCGGGATGTACATGTGTGTGTGCAGTTCTGCAGCACGGTGAGAAGGACAGAATCACTGCGGGATGTACATGTGTGTGTGTGCAGTGCTGCAGCACGGTGAGAAGGACAGAATCACTGCGGGATGTACATGTGTGTGTGTGCAGTGCTGCAGCACGGTGAGAAGGACAGAATCACTGCGGGATGTACATGTGTGTGTGCAGTGCTGCAGCACGGTGAGAAGGACAGAATCACTGCGGGATGTACATGTGCGTGTGCAGTGCTGCAGCACGGTGAGAAGGACAGAATCACTGCGGGATGTACATGTGTGTGTGTGTGCAGTGCTGCAGCACGGTGAGAAGGACAGAATCACTGCGGGATGTACATGTGTGTGTGTGCAGTGCTGCAGCACGGTGAGAAGGACAGAATCACTGCGGGATGTACATGTGCGTGTGTGTGTGCTGCAGCACGGTGAGAAGGACAGAATCACTGCGGGATGTACATGTGCGTGTGTGCAGTTCTGCAGCACGGTGAGAAGGACAGAATCACTGCGGGATGTACGTGTGTGTGTGTGCAGTGCTGCAGCACGGTGAGAAGGACAGAATCACTGCGGGATGTACATGTGTGTGTGCAGTGCTGCAGCACAGTGAGAAGGACAGAATCACTGCGGGATGTACATGTATGTGTCCAGTGCTGCAGCACGGTGAGAAGGACAGAATCACTGCGGGATGTACATGTGTGTGTGCAGTGCTGCAGCACGGTGAGAAGGACAGAATCACTGCGGGATGTACATGTGTGTGTGTGTGCAGTGCTGCAGCACGGTGAGAAGGACAGAATCACTGCAGGATGTACATGTGTGTGTGTGCAGTGCTGCAGCACGGTGAGAAGGACAGAATCACTGCGGGATGTACGTGTGTGTGTGTGCAGTGCTGCAGCACGGTGAGAAGGACAGAATCACTGCGGGATGTACGTGTGTGTGTGCAGTGCTGCAGCACGGTGAGAAGGACAGAATCACTGCGGGATGTACGTGTGTGTGTGTGTGTGCTGCAGCACGGTGAGAAGGACAGAATCACTGCGGGATGTACATGTGTGTGTGTGTGCAGTGCTGCAGCACGGTGAGAAGGACAGAATCACTGCGGGATGTACATGTGTGTGTGTGTGCAGTGCTGCAGCACGGTGAGAAGGACAGAATCACTGCGGGATGTACGTGTGTGTGTGCAGTGCTGCAGCACGGTGAGAAGGACAGAATCACTGCGGGATGTACATGTGTGTGTGTGCAGTGCTGCAGCACGGTGAGAAGGACAGAATCACTGCGGGATGTACGTGTGTGTGTGCAGGGCTGCAGCACGGTGAGAAGGACAGAATCACTGCGGGATGTACATGTGTGTGTGTGTGCAGTGCTGCAGTACGGTGAGAAGGACAGAATCACTGCGGGATGTACATGTGTGTGTGTGCAGTGCTGCAGCACGGTGAGAAGGACAGAATCACTGCGGGATGTACATGTGTGTGTGCAGTGCTGCAGTACGGTGAGAAGGACAGAATCACTGCGGGATGTACATGTGTGTGTGTGCAGTGCTGCAGCACGGTGAGAAGGACAGAATCACTGCGGGATGTACATATGTGAGTGTGTGCAGTGCTGCAGCACGGTGAGAAGGACAGAATCACTGCGGGATGTACATATGTGAGTGTGTGCAGTGCTGCAGCACGGTGAGAAGGACAGAATCACTGCGGGATGTACATGTGCGTGCGCAGTGCAGTGCTGCAGCACGGTGAGAAGCACAGAATCACTGCGGGATGTACATGTGTGTGTGCAGTGCTGCAGCACGGTGAGAAGGACAGAATCACTGCGGGATGTACGTGTGTGTGTGTGCAGTGCTGCAGCACGGTGAGAAGGACAGAATCACTGCGGGATGTACATGTGTGTGTGTGTGCTGCAGCACGGTGAGAAGGACAGAATCACTGCGGGATGTACATGTGTGTGTGTGCAGTGCTGCAGCACGGTGAGAAGGACAGAATCACTGCGGGATGTACATATGTGAGTGTGTGCAGTGCTGCAGCACGGTGAGAAGGACAGAATCACTGCGGGATGTACGTGTGTGTGTGTGCAGTGCTGCAGCACGGTGAGAAGGACAGAATCACTGTGGGATGTACATGTGTGTTTGCAGTGCTGCAGCACGGTGAGAAGGACAGAATCACTGCGGGATGTACATGTGTGTGTGTGTGCTGCAGCACGGTGAGAAGGACAGAATCACTGCGGGATGTACATGTGTGTGTGCAGTGCTGCAGCACGGTGAGAAGGACAGAATCACTGCGGGATGTACATGTGCGTGTGTGTGCAGTGCTGCAGCACGGTGAGAAGGACAGAATCACTGAGGGATGTACATGTGTGTGTGTGCAGTGCTGCAGCACGGTGAGAAGGACAGAATCACTGCGGGATGTACATGTGTGTGTGTGCAGTGCTGCAGCATGGTGAGAAGGACAGAGTCACTGCGGGATGTACATGTGTGTGTGCAGTGCTGCAGCACGGTGAGAAGGACAGAATCACTGCGGGATGTACATGTGTGTGTGCAGTGCTGCAGCACGGTGAGAAGGACAGAATCACTGCGGGATGTACATGTGTGTGTGTGTGCAGTGCTGCAGCACGGTGAGAAGGACAGAATCACTGCGGGATGTACATGTGTGTGTGCAGTGCTGCAGCACTGTGAGAAGGACAGAATCACTGCGGGATGTACATGTGTGTGTGTGCAGTGCTGCAGCACGGTGAGAAGGACAGAATCACTGCGGGATGTACATGTGTGTGTGTGCAGTGCTGCAGCACGGTGAGAAGGACAGAATCACTGCGGGATGTACGTGTGTGTGTGTGTGCAGTGCTGCAGCACGGTGAGAAGGACAGAATCACTGCGGGATGTACATGTGTGTGTGTGCAGTGCTGCAGCACGGTGAGAAGGACAGAATCACTGCGGGATGTACATGTGTGTGTGCAGTGCTGCAGTACGGTGAGAAGGACAGAATCACTGCGGGATGTACGTGTGCGTGTGCAGTGCAGTGCTGCAGCACGGTGAGAAGGACAGAATCACTGCGGGATGTACATGTGTGTGTGTGCAGTGCTGCAGCACGGTGAGAAGGACAGAATCACTGCGGGATGTACGTGTGTGTGTGTGTGCAGTGCTGCAGCACGGTGAGAAGGACAGAATCACTGCGGGATGTACATGTGTGTGTGTGCAGTGCTGCAGCACGGTGAGAAGGACAGAATCACTGCGGGATGTACATGTGTGTGTGTGCAGTGCTGCAGCACGGTGAGAAGGACAGAATCACTGCGGGATGTACATGTGTGTGTGCAGGGCTGCAGCACGGTGAGAAGGACAGAATCACTGCGGGATGTACATGTGTGTGTGTCTGTGCAGTGCTGCAGCACGGTGAGAAGGACAGAATCACTGCGGGATGTACGTGTGTGTGTGTGCAGTGCTGCAGCACGGTGAGAAGGACAGAATCACTGCGGGATGTACATGTGTGTGTGCAGTGCTGCAGCACGGTGAGAAGGACAGAATCACTGCGGGATGTACATGTGTGTGTGTGCAGTGCTGCAGCACTGTGAGAAGGACAGAATCACTGCGGGATGTACATGTGCGTGTGTGTGCAGTGCTGCAGCACGGTGAGAAGGACAGAATCACTGCGGGATGTACATGTGTGTGTGTGCAGGGCTGCAGCACGGTGAGAAGGACAGAATCACTGCGGGATGTACATGTGTGTGTGTGTGCAGTGCTGCAGCACGGTGAGAAGGACAGAATCACTGCGGGATGTACATGTGTGTGTGTGTGCAGTGCTGCAGCACGGTGAGAAGGAGAGAATCACTGCGGGATGTACATGTGTGTGTGTGCAGGGCTGCAGCACGGTGAGAAGGACAGAATCACTGCGGGATGTACATGTGTGTGTGCAGGGCTGCAGCACGGTGAGAAGGACAGAATCACTGCGGGATGTACATGTGTGTGTGTGTGCAGTGCTGCAGCACGGTGAGAAGGAGAGAATCACTGCGGGATGTACATGTGTGTGTGTGCAGGGCTGCAGCACGGTGAGAAGGACAGAATCACTGCGGGATGTACATGTGTGTGTGTGCAGGGCTGCAGCACGGTGAGAAGGACAGAATCACTGCGGGATGTACATGTGTGTGTGTGTGCAGTGCTGCAGCACGGTGAGAAGGACAGAATCACTGCGGGATGTACATGTGTGTGTGCAGTGCTGCAGCACTGTGAGAAGGACAGAATCACTGCGGGATGTACATGTACATGTGTGTGTGCAGGGCTGCAGCACGATGAGAAGGACAGAATCACTGCGGGATGTACATGTGTGTGTGCAGTGCTACAGCACGGTGAGAAGGACAGAATCACTGCGGGATGTACATGTGTGTGTGTGCAGTGCTGCAGCACGGTGAGAAGGACAGAATCACTGCGGGATGTACATGTGTGTGTGCAGTGCTGCAGCACTGTGAGAAGGACAGAATCACTGCGGGATGTACATGTACATGTGTGTGTGCAGGGCTGCAGCACGATGAGAAGGACAGAATCACTGCGGGATGTACATGTACATGTGTGTGTGCAGGGCTGCAGCACGGTGAGAAGGACAGAATCACTGCGGGATGTACATGTGTGTGTGTGCAGTGCTGCAGCACGGTGAGAAGGACAGAATCACTGCGGGATGTACATGTGTGTGTGTGTGCAGTGCTACAGCACGGTGAGAAGGACAGAATCACTGCGGGATGTACATGTGTGTGTGTGTGCAGTGCTACAGCACGGTGAGAAGGACAGAATCACTGCGGGATGTACATGTGCGTGCGCAGTGCAGTGCTGCAGCACGGTGAGAAGCACAGAATCACTGCGGGATGTACATGTGTGTGTGTGCAGTGCTGCAGCACGGTGAGAAGGACAGAATCACTGCGGGATGTACATGTGTGTGTGTGCAGTGCTGCAGCACGGTGAGAAGGACAGAATCACTGCGGGATGTACATGTGTGTGTGTGTGCAGTGCTGCAGCACGGTGAGAAGGACAGAATCACTGCGGGATGTACATGTGTGTGTGTGTGCAGGGCTGCAGCACGGTGAGAAGGACAGAATCACTGCGGGATGTACATGTGTGTGTGTGCAGTGCTGCAGCACGGTGAGAAGGACAGAATCACTGCGGGATGTACATGTGTGTGTGTGCAGTGCTGCAGCACGGTGAGAAGGAGAGAATCACTGCGGGATGTACATGTGTGTGTGTGCAGTGCTGCAGCACGGTGAGAAGGACAGAATCACTGCGGGATGTACATGTGCGTGTGCAGGGCTGCAGCACGGTGAGAAGGACAGAATCACTGCGGGATGTACGTGTGTGTGTGTGCAGTGCTGCAGCACGGTGAGAAGGACAGAATCACTGCGGGATGTACGTGTGTGTGTGTGCAGTGCTGCAGCACGGTGAGAAGCACAGAATCACTGCGGGATGTACATGTGTGTGTGTGCAGTGCTGCAGCACGGTGAGAAGGACAGAATCACTGCGGGATGTACGTGTGTGTGTGTGCAGTGCTGCAGCACGGTGAGAAGGACAGAATCACTGCGGGATGTACATGTGTGTGTGTGCAGTGCTGCAGCACGGTGAGAAGGACAGAATCACTGCGGGATGTACGTGTGTGTGTGCAGTGCTGCAGCACGGTGAGAAGGACAGAATCACTGCGGGATGTACATGTATGTGTGTGTGTGCAGTGCTGCAGCACGGTGAGAAGGACAGAATCACTGCGGGATGTACATGTGTGTGTGCAGTGCTGCAGCACTGTGAGAAGGACAGAATCACTGCGGGATGTACATGTGTGTGTGTGTGCAGTGCTGCAGCACGGTGAGAAGGACAGAATCACTGCGGGATGTACATGTGCGTGTGTGTGCAGTGCTACAGCACGGTGAGAAGGACAGAATCACTGCGGGATGTGCGTGTGCAGTACTGCAGCACGGTGAGAAGGACAGAATCACTGCGGGATGTACATGTGTGTGTGCAGTGCTGCAGCACGGTGAGAAGGACAGAATCACTGCGGGATGTGCGTGTGCAGTACTGCAGCACGATGAGAAGGACAGAATCACTGCGGGATGTACATGTGTGTGTGCAGTGCTGCAGCACGGTGAGAAGGACAGAATCACTGCGGGATGTACGTGTGTGTGTGTGCAGTGCTGCAGCACGGTGAGAAGGACAGAATCACTGCGGGATGTACATGTGCGTGTGTGTGCAGTGCTACAGCACGGTGAGAAGGACAGAATCACTGCGGGATGTACATGTGTGTGTGTGCAGTGCTGCAGCACGGTGAGAAGGACAGAATCACTGCGGGATGTACATGTGTGTGTGCAGGGCTGCAGCACGGTGAGAAGGACAGAATCACTGCGGGATGTACATGTGTGTGTGTGCAGTGCTGCAGCACGGTGAGAAGGACAGAATCACTGCGGGATGTACATGTGTGTGTGCAGTGCTGCAGCACTGTGAGAAGGACAGAATCACTGCGGGATGTACATGTGTGTGTGTGTGTGCAGTGCTGCAGCACGGTGAGAAGGACAGAATCACTGCGGGATGTACATGTGTGTGTGCGTGTGCTGCAGCACGGTGAGAAGGACAGAATCACTGCGGGATGTACATGTGTGTGTGTGTGCAGTGCTGCAGCACAGTGAGAAGGACAGAATCACTGCGGGATGTACGTGTGTGTGTGTGCAGTGCTGCAGCACGGTGAGAAGGACAGAATCACTGCGGGATGTACATGTGTGTGTGTGCAGTGCTGCAGCACGGTGAGAAGGACAGAATCACTGCGGGATGTACATGTGTGTGTGCAGTGCTGCAGCACGGTGAGAAGGACAGAATCACTGCGGGATGTACATGTGTGTGTGCAGTGCTGCAGCACGGTGAGAAGGACAGAATCACTGCGGGATGTACATGTGTGTGTGCAGTGCTGCAGCACGGTGAGAAGGACAGAATCACTGCGGGATGTACATGTGTGTGTGTGCAGTGCTGCAGCACGGTGAGAAGGACAGAATCACTGCGGGATGTACATGTGTGTGTGCAGTGCTGCAGCACGGTGAGAAGGACAGAATCACTGCGGGATGTACATGTGTGTGTGTGTGCAGTGCTGCAGTACGGTGAGAAGGACAGAATCACTGCGGGATGTACATGTGTGTGTGTGTGTGCAGTGCTGCAGTACGGTGAGAAGGACAGAATCACTGCGGGATGTACATGTGTGTATGTGCAGTGCTGCAGCACGGTGAGAAGGACAGAATCACTGCGGGATGTACATGTGTGTGTGTGTGCAGTGCTGCAGCACGGTGAGAAGGACAGAATCACTGCGGGATGTACATGTGTGTGTGTGCAGTGCTGCAGCACGGTGAGAAGGACAGAATCACTGCGGGATGTACATGTGTGTGTGTGCAGTGCTGCAGCACGGTGAGAAGGACAGAATCACTGCGGGATGTACGTGTGTGTGTGTGCAGTGCTGCAGCACGGTGAGAAGGAGAGAATCACTGCGGGATGTACATGTGTGTGTGTGTGCAGTGCTGCAGCACGGTGAGAAGGACAGAATCACTGCGGGATGTACATGTGTGTGTGCAGGGCTGCAGCACGGTGAGAAGGACAGAATCACTGCGGGATGTACATGTGTGTGTGCAGTGCTGCAGCACGGTGAGAAGGACAGAATCACATGCGGGATGTACATGTGTGTGTGTGCAGTGCTGCAGCACGGTGAGAAGGACAGAATCACTGCGGGATGTACATGTGTGTGTGTGCAGTGCTGCAGCACGGTGAGAAGGACAGAATCACTGCGGGATGTACATGTGTGTGTGTGTGCAGTGCTGCAGCACGGTGAGAAGGACAGAATCACTGCGGGATGTACGTGTATGTGTGTGCAGTGCTGCAGCACGGTGAGAAGGACAGAATCACTGCGGGATGTACATGTGTGTGTGCAGTGCTGCAGCACGGTGAGAAGGACAGAATCACTGCGGGATGTACATGTGTGTGTGCCGTGCTGCAGCACGGTGAGAAGGACAGAATCACTGCGGGATGTACATGTGTGTGTGCAGTGCTGCAGCACGGTGAGAAGGACAGAATCACTGCGGGATGTACATGTGTGTGTGCAGTGCTGCAGCACGGTGAGAAGGACAGAATCACTGCGGGGTGTACATGTGTGTGTGCAGTGCTGCAGCACGGTGAGAAGGACAGAATCACTGCGGGATGTACATGTGTGTGTGCAGTGCTGCAGCACGGTGAGAAGGACAGAATCACTGCGGGGTGTACATGTGTGTGTGCAGTGCTGCAGCACGGTGAGAAGGACAGAATCACTGCGGGATGTACGTGTGTGTGTGTGTGCAGTGCTGCAGCACGGTGAGAAGGACAGAATCACTGCGGGATGTACATGTGTGTGTGTGTGCAGTGCTGCAGCACGGTGAGAAGGACAGAATCACTGCGGGATGTACATGTGTGTGTGTGTGCAGTGCTGCAGCACGGTGAGAAGGACAGAATCACTGCGGGATGTACGTGTGCGTGTGTGCAGGGCTGCAGCACGGTGAGAAGCACAGAATCACTGCGGGATGTACGTGTGTGTGTGCAGTGCTGCAGCACTGTGAGAAGGACAGAATCACTGCGGGATGTACATGTGTGTGTGCAGTGCTGCAGCACGGTGAGAAGGACAGAATCACTGCGGGATGTACATGTGTGTGTGTGCAGTGCTGCAGCACTGTGAGAAGGACAGAATCACTGCGGGATGTACATGTGTGTGTGTGCAGTGCTGCAGCACGGTGAGAAGGACAGAATCACTGCGGGATGTACATGTGTGTGTGTGTGCAGTGCTGCAGCACGGTGAGAAGGACAGAATCACTGCGGGATGTACATGTGTGTGTGCAGTGCTGCAGCACTGTGAGAAGGACAGAATCACTGCGGGATGTATGTGTGTGTGTGTGCAGTGCTGCAGCACGGTGAGAAGGACAGAATCACTGCGGGATGTACATGTGTGTGTGTGCAGTGCTGCAGCACGGTGAGAAGGACAGAATCACTGCGGGATGTACATGTGTGTGTGTGCAGTGCTGCAGCACTGTGAGAAGGACAGAATCACTGCGGGATGTACATGTGTGTGTGTGCAGTGCTGCAGCACGGTGAGAAGGACAGAATCACTGCGGGATGTACATGTGTGTGTGTGCAGTGCTGCAGCACGGTGAGAAGGACAGAATCACTGCGGGATGTACATGTGTGTGTGTGCAGTGCTGCAGCACGGTGAGAAGGACAGAATCACTGCGGGATGTACATGTGTGTGTGCAGTGCTGCAGCACGGTGAGAAGGACAGAATCACTGCGGGATGTACATGTGTGTGTGTGTGCAGTGCTGCAGCACGGTGAGAAGGACAGAATCACTGCGGGATGTACGTGTGTGTGTGTGTGTGCTGCAGCACGGTGAGAAGGACAGAATCACTGCGGGATGTACATGTGTGTGTGTGTGCAGTGCTGCAGCACGGTGAGAAGGACAGAATCACTGCGGGATGTACATGTGTGTGTGTGCAGTGCTGCAGCACGGTGAGAAGGACAGAATCACTGCGGGATGTACGTGTGTGTGTGTGTGTGCTGCAGCACGGTGAGAAGGACAGAATCACTGCGGGATGTACATGTGTGTGTGTGCAGTGCTGCAGCACGGTGAGAAGGACAGAATCACTGCGGGATGTACATGTGTGTGTGTGCAGTGCTGCAGCATGGTGAGAAGGAGAGAATCACTGCGGGATGTACATGTGTGTGTGTGTGCAGTGCTGCAGCACGGTGAGAAGGACAGAATCACTGCGGGATGTACATGTGTGTGTGTGCAGTGCTGCAGCACGGTGAGAAGGACAGAATCACTGCGGGATGTACATGTGTGTGTGTGTGCAGTGCTGCAGCACGGTGAGAAGGACAGAATCACTGCGGGATGTACGTGTGCGTGTGCCGTGCTGCAGCACTGTGAGAAGGACAGAATCACTGCGGGATGTACATGTGTGTGTGTGTGCAGTGCTGCAGCACGGTGAGAAGGACAGAATCACTGCGGGATGTACATGTGTGTGTGCAGTGCTGCAGCACGGTGAGAAGGACAGAATCACTGCGGGATGTACATGTGTGTGTGCAGGGCTGCAGCACGGTGAGAAGGACAGAATCACTGCGGGATGTACATGTGTGTGTGTGCAGTGCTGCAGCACGGTGAGAAGGACAGAATCACTGCGGGATGTACGTGTGTGTGTGTGCAGTGCTGCAGCACGGTGAGAAGGACAGAATCACTGCGGGATGTACATGTGTGTGTGTGCAGTGCTGCAGCACGGTGAGAAGGACAGAATCACTGCGGGATGTACATGTGTGTGTGCAGTGCTGCAGCACGGTGAGAAGCACAGAATCACTGCGGGATGTACATGTGTGTGTGTGCAGTGCTGCAGCACTGTGAGAAGGACAGAATCACTGCGGGATGTACATGTGTGTGTGCAGTGCTGCAGCACGGTGAGAAGGACAGAATCACTGCGGGATGTACATGTGTGTGTGTGCAGTGCTGCAGCACGGTGAGAAGGACAGAATCACTGCGGGATGTACATGTGTGTGTGTGCGCAGTGCTGCAGCACGGTGAGAAGGACAGAATCACTGCGGGATGTACATGTGTGTGTGTGCAGTGCTGCAGCACTGTGAGAAGGACAGAATCACTGCGGGATGTACATGTACTGTACATGTGTGTGCAGTGCTGCAGCACGGTGAGAAGGACAGAATCACTGCGGGATGTACGTGTGTGTGTGCAGGGCTGCAGCACGGTGAGAAGCACAGAATCACTGCGGGATGTACGTGTGTGTGTGCAGTGCTGCAGCACAGTGAGAAGGACAGAATCACTGCGGGATGTACGTGTGTGTGTGCAGTGCTGCAGCACAGTGAGAAGGACAGAATCACTGCGGGATGTACACACACAGTATAGTTACAGGAATGTGTGTGTGACACTTTGCTCCGGGGAAATCCCACTTCTTTCTCATTATAATGATAGATACAATCATACTAATAATAGGAAGAGGAAGAGGAAGAAGAAGAAGATTATTTACTTCAATAATAGTAATCATTTTTATAATAACGATATTTATTATAATGATATTAATAATAATAATAAGTATAATAATAATAATGATGATATTTTTAATAATTATAATTATTATAATAATAATAATAATAATAATAATAATAATAATAATAATAATAATAATAATAATAATAATAATAATAATGATATTTATAATAATTATTTCAAATACTAATTATTATATTTAGAATAGTTATAATAATGATAATTAGAATAAGGAACTCTGACAAATATTATGAATTTCTCTCAACAAATACCTTCT